>NC_037669.1:100841448-100841876 GCF_003255815.1 Theropithecus gelada
TTTTTTTTTTTTTTTTTTTTTGGCTGAAAGTCATTGAAGTGTCTGTCTTAAGAGATGCTGTCTGGTCCTCTTGCTAGAGGACTAGTTATTGTTTATCTTGAAAACATCTGATCTGGCTAGGCGTGGTGGCTCATGCCTGTAATCCCAGCACTCTGGGAGGCCAAGGCAGGTGGATCACCTGAGGTCAGGAGTTTAAGACCAGACTGGCCAACATGGTGAAACTCTGTCTCTACTAAAAATACAAAAATTAACCGGGCGTGATGGCGCACACCTGTAATCCTAGCCACTCAGGAGGCTAAGGCAGGAGAATCTTTCGAACTTGGAAGGCAGAGATTGCAGTGAGCTGAGATTACACCACTGCACTTCAGCCTGGGTGACAGAGTGAGACTCCATCTCAAAAACGAAAGGGGAGGGGAGGGGAGGGGAGG
>NC_037669.1:100841976-100859188 GCF_003255815.1 Theropithecus gelada
TTTTTTTTTTTTTTTTTTTTTGAGATGGAGTCTCGCTCTGTCGCCCAGCCTGGAGTGCAGTGGCCGGATCTCAGCTCACTGCAAGCTCCTCCTCCCGGGTTTACACCATTCTCCTGCCTCAGCCTCCCGAGTAGCTGGGACTACAGGCGCCCGTCACCTCGCCCGGCTAGTTTTTTGTATTTTTTAGTAGAGACGGGGTTTCACCGTGTTAGCCAGGATGGTCTCGATCTGCTGACCTCGTGATCCGCCCGTCTCGGCCTCCCAAAGTGCTGGGATTACAGGCTTGAGCCACCGCGCCCGGCCAGAAAGAAAACATCTATGTATATGTCTACCTGGCAGATATACATGGAGGTATAAACGGGTGAAAAATCTTTCTGTCCTCATAATCTGTTTAGTAGATTGCTTGCGATGTGCATTGCATTCTGCTTTAATGCTTATTCGATAATAAAACTATTTTTTTTTTCTTTTACTTTTTGGACATGTTTTCTAGGGTGGTAGGAGATTTTATTTTTAATTGTATTTCCCCAGCACTTGACTTGCGCCCTCTTTCTCTGTCTTCAAAGCTAGTGATGTACCATCTTCTCCATTTTCTCCCTCTGTCTCTCTGCTGTGCCAGCATGTGCCTCTGCTTTGCATCTTTTTCTGTCTCTCACCCCTAATTCCCTCTTATAAGCACTCCTCTGATGATATTGGACCCACCTAGATAATCCAGAATAATCTTCCCATCTCAAGATCCTTAAGTCAATCACGTCTGCAAAATGCCTTTTGCCCCATAAGGTAACATACTCACAGGTTCCAGGAATTAGGACATGGGTATCTTTGGGAACCAAATTATTTAGCCCACCACAGGACTTTGACCAGGCTAAGGGGACAAAAGTTTGATTAGAGCCCATTAATAATGATAAATCTCCCAAATTTTTGGACTATGAACACAAGCGCCTGCCCTAAGAAAAAGGGCAGATAGGAAGTAAAATCGTCTTTGCACAGTCTTGCAGTCACCTGGTTAACTCAGAAAATTCTGTTTCTGGAGGTAAATATAGATTAATAGTTTACCCAAGCAAGGAGAAATGACTAATGTTTTCTGGAGAGAGGTAACAGTCTCCAAGTTATCAAGTTATTTCTTCAAACAACTTTTTAAATGAAATACCCTACCCATATTCAAAGACAATAAAGCATGTGAATAGACAACAAAATGGGAAGTTGCAGGAAAAAATGTACACTAGAAACAAAAATAGAAAGGATCCTAATGATGGAATTATCTAACACAGATTTCAAAGTAGCTATGCTTATTATGAACAGGAGATAAAAGACAAAATTTAAAAATTTGGCTGTGACCTGAAAGCTATAAAAACTTCCTGGCAAATTGGAAAAATAAAAATAAAAAAATAAAAATTTTAAAACTCAGAAGTTTTAAAATGCAAATTACCAACTAAACAGATTAGTATAAAATCAGATTAGACACAGCTGAATAGGGAATTAGTGAATCAAAAAGCTAGTTGAGGCAGGGTGTGGTAGCTCATGCCTGTAATCCCAGAACTTTGGGAGGCTGAGGCAAGAGGATTGCTTGAGCCCAAGAGTTTAAGACCAGACTGGCAACATGGCAAAACCACATCTTTACAAAAAAACACAAACAATTAGCCTGGCATGGTGGCACATGCCTGTAGTCCCAGCTATCAGGATGCTGAGAGGTGGGAGGATCACCTGAGCCCAGATGGTTGAGGCTGCAGTGAGCCAAGATCTCCAGCCTAGGTAACTCCAACCTAACAACTCACTGCCCTCCAGCCTCGGCAACAAAGTGAGACCTTGTCACAAAAAAAAAAAAAAAAAAAAAAAAAAAGAAAGAAAATAAAAAGCTAGTTGAAATAAAATATCTAGAATGCAGCACAGAGGGAAAAAAGAATGAAACATACAAAAGAAAAGCTAAAGAAAATAGTAAGGAAGTCCAGCATGTAGTTAACTGGAATCCCAGAGGGACAGGAGAAAGAAAAGAAGAGAAAATCAACACTTGAAAAAATGCTGGATAAAGATTGTATCTCAAAATATTGAAAAACATCAATTCAAAGTCTGAAGACACGGTAAGCCCCTCAGCATGATAAGTAAAAAGAAATTCACACATCAACACACTTATAAAAAATTTTTAGAAAAAAAAATACACGAAGAGAAGCAGCCAAAGGAAAAAAGACAGATTATCTTCAAGGAAGAAATAATTAGGATAAAAGCTGCTGAATAATGCCTTCTAAACCAAACCCCCTGGATGTTCTCCAGAGGATTAACAAGACTCAGAATCAACACAACATAACAACCAACCCAGCACTTTGGGAGACTAAGGTGGGCGGATCACTGGAGGCCAAAAGTTCAAGACCAGCCTGGCCAACATGGAGAAACCCTGTCTCTAAAAAAAAATAAAATAGAAAGTCCAGGATGCAATCCAAAATTACCTGGCATATAAAGAAACAGAAAAATATGACCAAGTTTCAGATGAAAACACAATCAAAAGACACTTTACGAACGAAGATTAGTACAGGTGGCAAATACAAAAAGTGATGCTCAACATCATTAATAATTAGGGGCATATAATTACGTCCACAGTGATGTTGCATTATAAACCCATTAAATGGCTTTTTAAAAATTTCTGACAATACCAAATGCAGGCGAGGTTGCAGAGCAACCTGTCACCAAGGCTGGAATGCAGTGGCACAATCTCGGCTCACTGCAACCTCTGCCTCCCAGGTTCAAGAGATTCTCCTGCCTCAGCCTCCTGAGTAGCTGGAACTACAGGTGTGCACCACCACATCCGGGTAATTTTTGTGTTTTTAGTAGAGATGGGGTTTCGCCACATTGGCCAGACTGGTCTCGAACTCCTGGCCCCAAGTGATCCACCTGTCTCAGCCTCCCGAAGTACTGGGATTACAGGCGTGAGTCACCGCACCTGGCCCAGAACTCTTAAACATTGTTAGTGGGGTTGGCAAATAGCACAGCCACTTTGGAAGACAATTTGGCAGTTTCTCAAAAAGTTAAACTAAGTATACTTACTATATGACTCAGAAATCCCACTGCTGAACTACCCTAAAGAAATAAACTCAACTGATACACAAATGTTTATTATCATCTCATTTATAATTACCAAATACTGAAACTAGGGCTGGAGATTCAATGTCTTTCAACTAGTGAGAGAATAAACAAACTCTGGTATGTTCATTCAATGGAATACTACTCAACAGTAAGAAGGAATAAACTATTGGAACTATCAACAACAGGAATGAATTTCAAATGCATTATGTTAACTAAAAGAAGCCAGACACAAAAGTCTGCATAGTTCATGATTCCATTTATATGACATTCTGGAAAAAGCAAAACTAAAGTGATGGAGAAATATTGGCAGTTGCCAGGAGCAGGGATAAGAGGAGGTTGGGGAAGGCTATAAAAGAGCATAGGAGGATTTTTTGGGTGATGAAACTATTGCGTATCTTGATCATGGTGGTGGTAATGACCTCTATGTGTTGTGAAAACTCATAGAACTAGGCTGGGCATGGTGGCTCACGCTTGTGATCCCAGAACTTTGGGAGGCCAAGGTAGGAACACAGGAGTCACTTGAGCCCAGGAGTTTGAGACCAGCCTGGGAACATAGTGACACCCCTATCTCTACAAAAAGAAAAAAAATTAGCTGGGCATAGTGGTGTGTGTCGGTGGTCCCAGCTACTCAGGAGGCTAAGGTGAGAGGATTTCCTGAGCCCAGGAGATCAAGGTTGCAGTGAGCTATGATTAAACCACTGCACTCCAGCCCAGACAATAGAGTGAGAGCTGTCTTAAAAAAACTCATGCCTGTAATCCAAGCATTTGGGGAGGCGAAGACGGGAGGATCACTTGAGCCTGGGCAATATCGCGAAACCTTGTCTCTACAAAAAATACAAAAAGTAGCTGGGCATGGTGGTGCGCACCTGTAATCCCAGCTATTTGGAAGGCTGAAGTGGGAGGATCACTTGAGCCTGGGAGATTGAGGCTGCAGTGAGCCATGATCACGCCACTGCACTCTATCCTGGATGACAGAGTGGGACTGTGTCTCAAAAACAATTTTAAATATTTTTTTAAATTAAAAAAGTTACAGAACTAAACAAAAGTAAAATTTTACTGTAAATAAATCATATCTCAATTTGAAATTTTTTAATTAAAAAATTAGCATTAATTCTAAAATAGGGGATAAAGAAAAACAGGTAAGACAAATAGAACACAGTGAGATGAACAAAATATATTGTCACCATCCATTCAGGCTGCCATAATAAAGCATCACAGAGTGGATGGCTTACAAACAACAAGAATTTATTTCTCACAGTTGTGGATGCTGGAAGTCTGAGATGAGGATGCCCGCGTGGCCCCAGGTTCTGATGAGGGCCTTCTTCTGGCTTACAGACTGCCGACTTTTATACCTCATATACCAGAAAGAGAGCAAGAGAGCTTCCTGGGGTTCCTTTTATCAGGGCACTAATCCCATCCATGAAAGCTTCTCCCTTATGACCTAATCACCTCAAAGGCCCCGCCTCCTAATACTGTCATGTTGGGGTAAGGATATCCACATATGAATTGGTAGGAGTCAGGGAACACAAATATTCAGTCCATTACATCAATCAGTAATTACACTATCTTAAATGAAGTAAATGCTCCAATTAAGGCAAAACTTTCAAATTGGAAATAACATACAATGACACACATCTTCTCCTCCTGTTCTTCATTCTGACCCTTCAGCTTCTTGCAGAGAGAAGGTGGGACTGTGAGAACCTCAGAGCAGGACTGCTAGAGGCCGGCCGCAGTGGCTCACGCCTGTAATCCCAACACCTTGGGAAGCAGAGGAGGATGGATCACTTGAAGTCAGGAGTTCAAGACCAGCCTGGGCAACATAGTGAAACCCCATCTTTACAAAAAATACAAAAATTAGGCCAGGCACGGTGGCTCACGTCTGTAATTCCAGCACTTTGGGAGGCCAAGGGGGTGGATCACCTGAGGTCAGGAGTTCAAGAGCAGCCTGGCCAACATGGTGAAACCCTGTCTCTACTAAAAATACAGAAATTAGCTGGGTGTGGTGGCATGTACCCATAGTCCCAGCTGCTCAGGAGGCTGAGGCAGGAGAATCATTTGGACCCAGGAGGTGGAGGTTGCAGTGAGCTGAGATCACAACACTGCACTCCAGCCTGGGCAATGGAGTGAGACTCTGCCTCAATAAATAAATAAATAAATAAATAAATAAATAAATAAATTTAGTGTAGTCTAAATGTACAGTGTTTATAAAGTCAACAGCAGAGTACAGTAATGTCCTGGGACTTCACACTCACCACTCACTCACTGACTCACTCAGAGTGATTTCCAGTGCCACAAGCTCCATTTATGTTAAGTGCCCCATACAGGTGTACAATTTTTTATATTTTTTATTGCATTTTTACTGCCGCTTTTCTGTTTAAATATGTTTTTATACACAAACGCCGTTGTGTTTGAATTGCCTGCAGTAATCAGTACAGTAACATGTTGCACACGTTTATAGTGGCTATGGTTTGGATATTTGTCCCCTCTAAGCCTCAGGTTGAAATTTGATCCCCAGTGTTGGAGGTGAAGCCTAATGAGAGGCATTTGGGCCCTGGTGGGGTGAATCCCTCATGAATGGCTTGGTGCCAAACTCGCAGTAATGAGTGAGTTCTCACTCTGAGTTTCCTTGAGATCTGCCTGTTAAAAAGAGCCTGCCGCCTTGCCCTCCCACTCTCTTGCTGCTTCTCTATTGCCATATGATCTCTGCCCATGACAGCTCCTCTTCTTTTTTCTGCCATGAGTGGAAGCAGCCTGAGGCCCTCACCAGAAGCAGATGCTGGCACCATGCTTCAAGCCTGCAGAACCATGAGGCAAGTAAACTTCTTTTCTTCAAAAATTACTGAGCCTTAGGTGTTCCTTTATAACAACACAATCAGACAAAGACAGTAACCTAGGAGCAGTAGGCTATGCCATATAGCCTAAGTGTGTATAAGTTATGCCATCATTATTTGTGTAAGTACACTCTATGATGTTTGCACAATGATGAAATGGCCTCAACCACACATTTCTCAGAAAGTATTCCCATCGTTAAGTTTTGTATGACTATATTCTTCAAGCACTTCATGCATTTATCTCATCTATTCCCCCACGACAACCCTATTCGATGTGTTTATTATTCTCATTTTGTAGGTGTTGAAACTCAAACTCAAATATCTTCAGTAACTTGCCCAGTCACAAAGTCAGGGGAAGAAATGTGATCTTCATTCGGGAAGTCTGACTGGTCTGTGCTCATAATCACTACGCTACACTGTCCCCTTGTGGCCAGAATGAGTCAGTAGAAACAGCTGAAAGTGATCACAGGCTGAAGCTGTCATATGCAATGAGTACTGGCTTGGGAGTGGGATGTTCGTAGATTTCAGTCCTCGCTGCGTCATCACAACTGGAGACTGAGATATTAACCAAACCAGCTTCCACACTCCACCAAGGCCCACAGGCCGCTGGAGCTGGATGGCATGCTTGCAGAGGTGAGCAAACATCCCAACGGTCTGGGACAGGCCCAGTTTAGGTCTCTTTTCCCTGTGTCCTTTCCAGTTTATCATTTGTCCAAGATTGTCCATTTTGTGACAAAGTTTTTATTTATTTTTTATTTGTGAGATGGAGTCTCACTCTGTCACCCAGGCTGGATTGCAGCGGCTCAATCTTAGCTCGCCGCAACCTCCGCCTCCCGGGTTCAAGTGAGTCTCCTGCCTCAGGCTCCTGAGTAGCTAGGATTACAGGCAAGTGCCACCAGGCCTGGCTAATTTTTTTGTGTATTTTTAGTAGAGAAGGGGTTTTGCCATGTTGGCCAGGCTGGTCTTGAACTCCTGACCTCAAGTGATCCGCCTGCCTTGGCCTCCCAAAGTGCTGGGATTACAGGTGCGAGCCACTGTGCCCAGCCCAAAGTATTATTTAATTGCTGCATTAAAATAAGTCAGGCTGGGTTTGGTAAGCGTCCACTGTGTCCACCCCACTCGGGCCATTATCTCTTCTGGTCATGGCACGTGACACACACATGCAGTAAAAGGAACTCTCACTTAGACATGCTTAGTGAAAGATGATCAGCAGTAATCATATCTGCTTGCTCTGCTCTTTCCAAATGCAGAAGCTTAACCAATACCTCCATTTCAAAGACAGCATTCAGGGCACTTGCTAAAATTATAGAATGTACTGGGACATGAGGCCCAGAGACAGTCAGTTCCTATTTGTCTCGGATGCTGATAAAAGCAATCCCAGCTGCTGCTCCTGCTAGCAACGGGAGTACCAACCAGATGCACAGTAACAATTAACCGCGGCACGTGAAATGCAAAAAGCTGGACAGTCAGTTGCTGGGGTAGGTAGGAAATTACAGGTAAGAAGGAAGCTGAGAAATCCTTCCATCAAGAACATGGAGTACTCTGCTTTTGCTGTACTGGCTTTATCATTTTTCTATATAATGTAAATCTGCAACTACTGATTCAATTATTTGACAATGATTTTGCATTTTGCAATAAAGCTTTTGGTAGCAATAAGCTCAAATAAATGAAAATCAAGGTTAATAGAAAATTAGGTGTTAAATCTGTTTCTCCAGAAAGTTGGTGATGACTGTGGAACTTGCACAAATTGTCTATAAGCTTTTACTTTCCATGTGGGAGCTGTGGTGATTCACTGATCCTCCCACCTCCCACGTTCCCCAAAAGAGATAGAAATCTGCTGAGGAAGCCTCAATGTCCACTCCAAAAATAAGTAGGTATTTTAAGAAGACTGTGCCCTAAAATGACAGTTTAAAATGTGCAGCTACAGAACACACATTTACAGATCACACCAGGAAGGTGACTTTCTGTTTAATGACTGTTCTTTTCAATGAATTTTGCTCACTTTTTATTTGAAGTTTGGTACTAATCATCAGATTTTGGAAATTTTTGAGCCTTTGAAAAACTACTGTGTAAATCAACCTGTGCCCCTTCTCATTTTTATAAAATACTTATTTTAAATTTTGATTTGTTTTTGCTTAAAACCCATTGAAACCATTTAAACAAAATATTCAGTGAATGGAGCACCCAAAAACTTCCATTTTTGAAGCTTTCAGTAAAACACAATGATCACCAAATAGGAGGAACTTGTTCATCATTTTCTCCACCTGCCCACTCGCTGCTTGCTTTCAATTCTCCATGGCCTCCCAGAGCTCCCAGTGCATGGAACCCCAGTTGGCCACAGCTTTACTGCCTATTTCCACCCTTGTCTCACTTCCCCACTTAACTTATTTAAGGAGTAAGTTTTGAGATCTGTTGCACATCAGGGTAATTATAGTCAATAATAATGTGTATTTCAAAATGACTAAGAGAGTAAATTTCAAATGTCTCATCAGAAAAAATAAGTGAGATGACAGATATGTTAATTAGCTTGATTTAATTACTCCACATGGTATACGTATATCAAAACATCACAGTGTAGCCCTTAAATGTATGCAACTATAATTTATTTAGAATAATAATAATGTTTTTAAAATTGTTCTTAAAGGTATCTAGGGACTATTCCAGGCCAAGCAACTTATTTTTCAATATAGAATTAAGTTGGAAAAGTTAGAAAATATTCACATGGTGATACTGTGATCGGATGAGCCATTTAAACATTTCTAAAAGACTTATGTTTTGGCCTGGTGCAGTGGCTCATGTCTGTAGTCCCAGCACTTTGAGAGGCCGAGGAGGATGGATCACTTGAGGTCAAGAGTTTGAGACCAGCCTGGCCAACTTGGTGGAACCCCATCTCTACTAAAAATACAAAAATCAGCACTATGTGGAATTGATATGAGAAATCCCTACCTTAATATGGCAGATGATAGTTACATACTTAAAATAGGGTTTCTCCTCTTCTGTTGCCCATATATTATCTAGTACCAAGTGCCTTGAATATTTTATGTTGGTGGTCAAAATTTGAAATTTTAGAAGATGACTTGTCAAAGTTATAAAAAAGGAAAGAAAAGGGTATATGTGAGCCCTTCACTCAAAGCAGTTGTATCAGGGACTTCTCTCTTGTCTTATATCCCCACTTGCTATGACACAATACCTTATGAAATGGGGGTCATCAATTTGGTCAGTCAATCTTCTGTCTGGAATTTGCCTGTTTCTGGTCTTTTATGCAGCACTCTCAACTCATCTGTCATTTATCCTTGCAGCCTAAGTAACATTCGTTTTTATCTTGGGAAAGAATCTACTGTTTTATCATTAAGTAAGAAGTTTATACTCATTTTCTTGAAGCTTCCTTTAATCAGGTTAAGACAGTCTCTTGTTCATTACTCTCTGCAGGAAATTATCTAATTTTGAGTGAAACAGCTTTTCTTTTCTTTTTCTTCTCATGGTCGAACTGTGTTTAGTGATAAA
Organism: Theropithecus gelada; assembly: GCF_003255815.1. Taxonomy (NCBI): domain Eukaryota; kingdom Metazoa; phylum Chordata; class Mammalia; order Primates; family Cercopithecidae; genus Theropithecus; species Theropithecus gelada. Next base: position 100,851,384 of record NC_037669.1, read on the forward strand.
CTATGAAGGAGAGTGCAGTTCCTAGCCTAACCCTCATCTCTGCTTGGGCATTAAGAATGATCACATATTGACTGGGTTCGGTGGCTGACACCTGTAATGCCAGCACTTTGGGAGGTCGAGGTGGGTGGATCGCAAGGTCAGGAGTTTGAGACCAGCCTGGCCAATATGGTGAAACCCCATCTCTACTAAAAATTCAAAAATTAGCTGGGCATGGTGGCGTGGTGGCATGTGCCTGTAGTCCCAGCTGCTCGGGAGGCTGAGGCAGGAAAATCACTTCAACCTGGGAGGCAGAGGTTGCAGTGAGCCGAGATCGCACCACTGCACTCCAGCCCGGGCAACAGAGCAAGACTTCATCTCAAAAAAAAAAAGATCGTGTATTAAACACTGTAGTGCAACAACAGCTGACATGTTTGGAGCACTGCTGCATGCCAGAAAATATTCCAAGGGCTCTAGATATATTAATTCATTTGATCCTCCTGACAACCCCATGATATGGCACTACTATTCTCTAATTTACGCGTGGAGAAACCAAGGCACAGAGAAGTTAGATCATGTCCCCAGGATCACAAGACCAAACGGCAACACCTGGATTTAAACCTGAGCTTTTTGGCTCCTGAGCTGACACTGAATCCTGTACTGCTTCTGCCGCTGAAATGGGCACATCGGGACATACCTCTGGGTTTCCAGGACTGCTGGCCTTTTAAATTTCAAATCGCTTTCTTCCTTCCTTTCCTATGGCAAAGAAAAATAAAGTTCCAGGAGTACTTCAAGGACAAAAAGCAAGTCATTGGATTATATTCGTTCATTCATGTGTTTGTTCGTTTTTGCATCAGCAATCAAAGAATGACCATGCACTAAGCCTTATGTGAATCTCTGGGGACAAAGAGATGAATACAACAAAGTCTTTGGCCTCAAAGAGCCAAAGAAACAGCTCATGTGCCAGGATAAAGGCTTTCAAAAGTGTTAGCAAAGGATGCTGTAGGAACGTAGAAGAGGGCATTTCATTCAGCAGGAAGCTGGGAGCCTGAAAATCTTCTTTGGAAAAGATTTCCAAGCTGGGTCTGAAGGAATGAGTAGGGACACAGATTCCCCATTCCAGTTCTGGCCTCTGGAGCCCTATTCAGGGGTTGATGGGAAGAGAGGAGTGGGTGCAGAGAGGACCCAGTGCCCAGGACAGAGGTGCTCACAGGATACACCCGGTTCTCTCTCTCCCTGCCCCATCCCTCCCTGCAGAGGGAGCCCTGGCTCCCCTGACGTCCTCATCTAGGCATCAGGATGCCCTTCACTGAAGCATCGCATCACAGTGCCAGGCATCGGGTAGGTGCTGCTCCTGCTGAAGCTGCTTTTGACCGCAGACCCAGGTAAGAACTATGGGCTCAGGGAACTCTTCCAGCCTCTGCGGAGCTCCAACAGATGCCTCTCCCAACAGCACTGTGAAATGGCGACCATGCCGGTGTCCTCCAGCAATGAGGGAGTCTGCCCTGTTTCCCTCATCTCAGACTTCCATCACTTTCCAGTGCAGGGCCAGCAATGCTCTACAGGTCACCCCCTTCTGCACACAACCCCAGGAATCCAGGGGTGACAGGCCCACAACTTCCAATGCCAAGGGAGCAAAGGACCACATTTGGGTATTGGTGGCTTTGTTCTAACACTGGAAATTTTATCTAGTCTCTGTATGAGATATTATATATTTTTTTCTTTTTTTGAAACAGAGTCTCACTGTGTGGGCCAGGCTGAAGTGCAGAGATGCAATCGTGGCTCACTGTAGCCTCAACCTTCCCAGGCTCAAGCAACCCACCTCCTTCAGCCTTAAATTTTGTATTTTTTTTTAGATGGAGTCTCACTCTGTCACCCAGGCTGGAGTGCAGATCTCTGCTCACTGCAACCTTGGCCTCTAGGGTTCAAGCGATTCTTCTGCCTCAGCCTCCCTAGTAGCTGGGATTACAGGTGCCCACCACCACGCTTGGCTTTTTTTTTTTTTTTTAGTAGAAACGGGGTTTCACCTTGTTGAACAGGCTGGTCTCGAACTTCTGACCTCAAGTGATCTACCTGCCTCGACCTCCAAAGTGCTGGGTTTATAGGCCTGAGCCACCGCGCCCGGCCTATGTTTTCTAAGAGATTATGAATAGAATCATTAACAAATATGATACTTTTATTAAACGAAAATCATTCGGAGACTAAATGAATAAGAAGTTGAATGTTATCCAGTCTTTCCATTTTAGTTTATTATTATTTGTTGTGAGAAATATTCTATTTTTTAAAATAACATAAACAGATTATGCATATAGCGTATAATAGATTGTATACATGTGTAACAGTCTCTTTGATTACTAAAGAAAAAATGTTATGCTTGAACATTTGGAAATGTCAAATATATTCATATCCAATTCCAGTGATGCATAGTAGAGCACAGTCATTATAGGTGAAGCTATAGACTTGGTCTCATGGAACCAGAGATTGGAAAAACTGAACAGTGAAAGGGAGGGCTAGCATCCAGACATGCAAATAAGGCGCTTGTCACATCTATCAGCATCTGCAGCATCTTTGTTAATCACACAGAGGATAACTTTGCATTCTGATTACCAATCCCATTAACCTTTGTAGAGATTTGAGCACTGCAGGTCCCAATCATGCTTAGGGCTGTGAGTTGTATTAGACCTTGTCCCGTCATCTGTCAGCTGCTGTTGAAGGCACAGCGAGGGAGAAGTGAACCAGGCTGCATCAGTGTGATCCATGCCTAGAAGTGCAATGCACAGAAGGCTTTGTCCTCCTTTTCAGAGGTATGGGTACCAGCCTCCATCCTGCCACCATGCAGCTGAGTGACCCTGGGAGGCAGCCTTGCTTCTTTGTCCATTCCCACGTTGAGTTTCATCAGATCATTTGGGGAACTCTGATGCCTGGTTACCCACGGACTATTTGGCAGAAAATAAAACTTGGAGATCATGTAACCAAATCCCTTATTTTGCAACTAAAGTGAAACTCTCAGAGGCCTACTGGTTTCATAGCTAGGCATTCAATTCCTGCTTCCATTTTTCAAAACTAGGCATTCAATTCCGCTTCCATTTTTTCCCTGCAAAATACATTGCAAATTATAATGTCTTTTTAATAAATATTTTATGGTATTTGAAGTTTTTTCTTGACTTGTGTAGTGTCTTGATTTCCTTTCACTTCAAGCCAGTCAGGACTTGTGAAATAGCACAGGAGGCTTCTGTAATATTTGTTTTTCTAGAAGTTTGAAGATAGAAAATGCTTTAAGTAGTCAGTGTTTTAGATCTGTTCCTCTGGCTTGTGCCTTTAAAGAATTCAGATGTTGCATTTCTTTACTCCTTGTTTAACAAGTGTAACTTATTGATCATGCTATTAGTATTTTCAGTTCAGCCAGATCTTGTTTTCTAGGAATATTTGAAAAAACTGTGGCTGCAAAGGGCTGTTTAGCTATAGAAAACGTAATGTTTTAGCATGGATTGGTGTTTCCTTAGATAATCACTCAAATTATTTTGCATGCTCTGAGAATATATTAACTTGAAAATGGAGAAAGAGTTCCAGATGTTGACTCTACAGAGTTACGCCAGGAGCAACCTAGGATTTAAATTTTTTCCACACGTATTACATAGAATAAAGAATTTGAGCATAATAACTGAGAGCTGGCAGCACAACAATGTAAACAACTGCAACTACAATATTTTCAAGAATATCTTTAGGGCTGGGCGCGGTGGCTCATGCCTGTAATCCCAACACTTTGGGAGGCCGAGGCGAGTGGATCACCTGAGGTCAGAAGTTTGAGACCAGCCTGGCTAACATGGCGAAAACCCATCTCTACTAAAAACACAAAAATTAGCCAGGGATGGTGACACATGACTGTAATCCCAGCACTTTGGGAAGCCGAGGTGGGTGGATCACGAGGTCAGGAGTTCAAGACCAGCCTGACCAACATGATGAAACCTTGTCTCTACTAAAAGTACAAAAAGTTAGCCATAATCTAACATAAAAAAAGTAGCTACTTGGGAGGCTGAGGCAGAGAATTGCTTGAACCCGGGAGGCGGAGGTTGCAGTGAGCCGAGATCACACCATAGCACTCCAGTCTGAGCGAGAGAGCGAGACTCCATCTCAAAAAAAAAAAAAGAAGACAAGGTTGGAGTGCAGTAGTGCAATCATGGCACACAGCAACCTCAAACTCCCAGGTTCCAGTGATCCTCCTGCCTTAGCCTCCCAAGTAGCTGGGACTACAGGTATGTACCACCACACTGCCTAATTTTTAAGTTTTTGTACAGACAGGGTTTCCCTGTGTTGCCCAGGCTGGTCTCGAACTCCTGGGGTCAAGCAATCTTCCTATCTCAGCCTCCCAAAATGTTGAGATTATAGACATGAGCCACTGCACAGGACAATTTTTTTTTTTTTTTTTTTTTTTTTGAGACAGTCTCACTTTGTCGCCCAGGCTGGAGTGCAATGGCACAGTCTCGGCTCACTGCAAACTCTGCTTCCTGGTCTCAAGCAATTCTCCTTCTCAGCCTCCCAAGTAGCTGGTACTACAAGCGCCTGCCACCACGCCCGGCTAGTTTTTGTTTTTTTAGTAGAGATGGGGTTTCACCATGTTGGCCAGGCTGGTCTCGAACTCCTGACCTCAAATGATCCACCCACCTCGGCCTCCCAAGGTGCTGGAATTACAGGCGTGAGCCACTGCACCTGACCTGGACAATGTATTTTTTAATAATAAAACAAAAATATGTTATTCTTCCCACTCTCCAAAGAAAACTGTCCAAGTTGCCATATGCAAAAACGGAACAAAAAGCTGCAGAGAAAAGAAGAGTGTCTGTGAAGTCCTAGAAGGAAGAGTGATCAGGGACCCTCAGGGTGCGCTGCATGCCTAGAGGGTAGAATTTTAATGGGAAGAGAATGGAATGAGTCTGGAGAGGGGAGCAGGAGAAAATGATGACATTGTCTGCTGGTTTCACGGAGGGTTTAGTCCCAAAGCTGAGCAAAAGTGGTTTATTATCTGAAATTACTTAATTCTGGCCATTATTGCCCCAGTAATTAGCAAAAAGTTTGGCTCATTATGGGTTCCCAGTTGCATAGATCTGGCGTAAATGAATGATTGAATCAATAACTGTTATATTATTATATAAGCCATAAGCCGTAGGTCTTACATTTTTTAAATCACAACATTAATCATCCTCTCTTTACAATGATTATCTTCTGGAGCCCACATTAGATTAGCATGAATGATGAGAACCGTGAAGAGTTCAAGGACTCATAAAAAACAGCACTGACCTGATGTGACCGAGGAGAGTTCCCCGAGTGTGTGGGGCCATCTGAGCAGGCTCAGAGGCAGGTGTAGTCAGAGGTTTTTCAGACCTCGACAACCTTTGCTGTACTCTGCAGCCTGACCCCCGTATGAAATTTTTTAGAGACCTTGTCCCATCACCTGTCAGCTGCTGTTGAAGGCACAGCGAGGGAAAAATGAACCAGGCTGCATCAGTGTGATCCATGCCTGGAAGTGCAATGCACAGAAGGCTTTGCCCTTCTTTTCAGAGGTGCGGGTACCAGTCTCCATCCTGCCTCCATGCAGCTGAGTGACGCTGGGAGGAAGCCTCACTTCTTCATCCGTTCCCACGCGAAGTTTTATCAGATCATTTAGGGAACTCTGTTGCCTGGTCATCCACGGACTATTTGGCAGAAAATAAAACTTGGAGATCATGTAACCAAATCCTTTATTTTGCAAATAAAGTGAAACTCTCGGAGGCCTACCAGTTTCTTTTTAAATTCTGACAAAATATGCAACATTTATAAAAATATCATTGCCATTGTCTGGAATTGAACTTGACTATGGCCATCTTTCTTTCTTTTCCTTCTTCCTCTCTTCTTCTTTTTTTTTTTTTTTTTTTTTTTCTTTTAAGACAGAGTCTCGCTCTGTCACCCAGGCTGCAACCTCTGTCTCCCAGATTCAAGCTATTTTGTGCCTTAGCCACCCAAGTAGCTAGGATTACAGGCACGTGCCACTGCGCCCGGCTAATTTTTGTATTTTTCACAGAGACGGGGCTTCATCACGTTGGCCAGGCTGGTCTCAAACTCCTGGCCTCAAATGATGCACCTGCCTCGACTTCCCAAATTGCTGAGATTATAGGTGTGAGCCACTGTGCCTGCTCCCTTCCTTCCTTCCTTCCTTCCTCATTTCCTTTTACTTTCCTTCCTTCCTTTTTTCTTTTCTTTTTTCTTTCTTTCTGGGTCCTGCTTTATTAAAGAATACTTCTTAAATACAATAGGGCAATGGAGTAATTCTTGTTTTGTGTTTCTAGTTTTGTTTTTTTTTAACTGGGTAGTAAGATGATTTTAATATTTCTGAAACTTGGATCACTGAAAGGCAGGACACAGATAAGCTTTCTAAAATTTCCTTCTTTGACAATAAATGAGATATTGAAGTGCATCTTTGGGATAGACTTTTACTAGTTCTGAGAGTGATGTCTTTAGTGAGTCTTATATGACATGCAACAGTGACTCACTGAAGAATCTTTTATACACAAAAATAGTGGACATGGATATACATACCTATTTTAAAAACTATAAGATTATATCAAAACTAAGAACTAAAAAAAACTATATAGAGTTTAGTAGAGACTTACAAAAAAAAAAAAGGCAGCTCCTAGAGTTTTTAAAATAAATGAGTGGGGCCAGGAGCAGTGGCTCACACCTGTAAACTCAGCACTTTGGGAGGCCAAGGCAGGCAGATCACTTGAGGCCAGGAGTTTGAGAACAGCTTGGCCAATGTGGCAAAATGCTGTCTCTACTAAAAATACAAAACTTAGCTGGGTGTGGTGGCACATGCCTGTAATCCCAGCTACTCAGGAGGCTGAGCCAGGAGAATCACTTGGGCCCAGGAGTCAGAGGTTGCAGTGAGCCAACGTTGCACTCCAACTTGGGCAACAGAGCAAGACTCCATCTCCAAAAAAATAAATAAATGAAATAAATGAGTAGGAAAGAAATGCCATGCATATTAAAATAAAACAGAAAGAAAGAAGTTGGTAGGGAGTTGAAGAAAGGGGAAAAATTATTAAGCAAGAAAAAAAGGATACTTCATAACGCTAACAGGTAAGATCCGCAGTGGAGATATAAAGAATACAAATATTCCTTTTATTTTTATTTTTTTCCTTCTTTGAGACAGAGTCTCACTCTGTCACCCAGGCTGAAGTGCAGTGGCACAATCTCAGCTCACTGTAACATCCGTCTCCCAAGATCAAGCGATTCTCCTGCCTCAGCCTCCAGAGTAGCTGGGACTACAGGCACCAGCCACCACGCCTGGCTAATTTTAATTTTTCTAAAGAATACAAATCTTTATTCAACAAATAACGGTAGTATCTAAACATGTGACCTATAGGTAATATAATAAAAGATCAGAGAAAGATAACAGCAAGAGCTTTTAATTCACTTCTATTAGACCTCAAAAATCAAATATACAAAAATAATAACATACATTGTTTGAATATAATTAATAATTTGACCTAATTATATATACATATTAGGGAACCCTGTTCCCTAATAACTAGAACATAACTTTTTTTCAAATGCTTATGTATTGTAATAGTCCCCAAATTCAACCATGTTTTATACCCCAATGAAAACTTCAACAAAGTCCAAAATTCAGCAGGAATACGGACCACACTGACAAGGCAATGAAAATAAAAATGAATAGCCGGGCGCGGTGGCTCAAGCCTGTAATCCCAGCACTTTGGGAGGCCGAGACGGGTGGATCACGAGGTCAGGAGATCGAGACCATCCTGGCTAACACAGTGAAACCCCGTCTCTACTAAAAA
>NC_037669.1:100863805-100926423 GCF_003255815.1 Theropithecus gelada
AAAGAAAGAAAGAAAGAAAGAAAGAAAGAAAGAAAGAAAGAAAGAAAGAAAGAAAGAAAGAAAGAAAGAAAGAAAGAAGGAAGGAAACAGAAAGAAAGAAAGAAAGAGTGTCTTTGTTTATCTGAGGGACTTGACCATGCCAGATAGTCTCACACTAATTTGTGATGAAATCTGTAGACCACACAGTACCTGCTCTGTATCTGGAGGAGCAGGGGACTAAAAGTCGGCCACATGAACAGTCAAACATGTCTACATAACCTGGCCCCAGCAAAACTCTGGACACCAAGGCTCAGGCGAGCTTCCCTTGTTGGCCATGCTTCATGCATATTGTCACACACTGTTGCAGGGATCCGTTAGCACTGTCTGTGAGCCCACAGTTGGGAGAGGACAACTGAAGCTCCAAGTGTGGAACTCTGCTAGACTCTGCCCCATGCAGCTCTTCTTTTGGCTGATTTTAATCTGTGTTCTTTCACGGCAATAAACCATAACTATGAGGATCACAGTTTCAGTGAGTTCTAAGAGTGCTTCTGGTGAATCATTAAACCTGAGAGTAGGCCAGGTTCAGTGGTTCACACCTGTAATTCCAGCACTTTGGGAGGCTGAGGGAGGAACATCACTTGAAGTCAGGAGTTCAAGACCAGCCTGGCCAACATGGTGCAACCCTATGCCTACTAAAAATACAAAAATTAGCATGATGGCACACACCTGTGTGCCTAGCTACTCAGGAGGCTGAAGTGGGAGGATCACTTGAACCCGGGACGCAGAGGTTGCAGTGAGCCACGATCATGCCATTGCACTCCAGCCTGGATGACAGAGAGAGACTCTATCTCAAAACAAAACAAAGCAAAAAACTGTGAGTGGCCTTGGGAATTTCCCAAATGTGCAATTGATATCAGAAGTGAGGATGGTCTGTGGACTACTCACTAATGCGGTACTAAGAGAAAAAGCACAAATATACATAATTAGAAATAAGAAGGAATATGAGCACAATAACAGTATCCCTGGGAAAAGACACCTTGAGGATGCAGTTTATAGTTGCTGTGATTCTCATACCCTGTATCTATACTAAGGTCTTCTGGAACCTGTCCAAGGAGCCCTCTGTAGAAAGAGAATATTCCCTTAGCAAATCACTTTCTTCAAAGAGTTCATTTCTTCCTCACTCCTCCACTGATAAATTCAGATTTTCCACCTATAATCCTAGCACTTTGGGAAGCCAACTTGGGATAATCTCTTGAGACCAGGAGTTCAAGACCAGCCTGGGCAACATAGCAAGACCCTTATCTCTATTTTTAAATAATTTTTAATTTTTTTTTTTAGACAGAGTCTTGCTCTGTCACCAGGCTGGAGTGCAGTGGCGCCATCTCGGCTTACTGCAACCTCTGACTCCCAGGTTCTAGCGATTCTCCTGCCTCAGCCTCCCGAGTAACTGGAACTACAGTTGAGTGCCATCATGCCCAGCTAATTTTTGTGTTTTTAGTAGAGATGGGGTTTCACCAGGTTGGCCAGTATGGTCTGGTTCTCTTGACCTCATAATCTGCCTGCCTCAGCCTCCCAAAGTGCTGGTATTACAGGCGTGAACCACTGTGCCTGACCTAAATTCATATTTTCAAAGCGACATTTCAGTTCTTCTCCCAAATGGTGCAACTACAAATCTGTGATTTTTCTAAAAGCAGCAGAATTTAACCACTTTACTCAAATCAGTACAAAACTAGGACTGTTGGAGGAATGAAGTAAGGTCTGAATAATTGCAATTACAGTAACTCACGTTATCAGTGAGTTTGGAAGCATTTAAAATGTTCCATTATCCTGTGAGGCTGAAAGCTGGCAGGACCCTGTGTGCAGCCAGGAGACCTGGAGGCTCCTCTCTTGAGGTTGAAGGCTAGAAATTTCCTATGCATACAGTAAACGTGAGAAGCCTTTTGGGCTAGGATAAGGTATTAATTAGACCCAAAAAGCAAATGGGACAAGGGCCCTAAAATATCTATCTCTAGTATCCTATTTAGGAGGTGATTCTAAACATTCCAGGTAGAATATCCTTGTTCCTCAGGATTAAAGCCAGCTGGAAGGCTGGATGAAAATGGAGGCCATCTGGCCCAAACTGCCTGAGTAGTGCTGGAGGCCTTCTAAGAAGATGGCAATAATGGGATGGGGGTCTTTACACGAGCATGAACCAGCCCACCACTCATGGAGTGGGGAGACGGCTTCTTGGGCCACTGTCAGTCAGAAAACCATGCACATTTTAAGGGCAGCTATGCCAGACCCTTGTTTTGTGTGAAAGCCATGGCCTAGCAGCCTGTCCCAAGTGCATGCTACCAAAATCCCATCTATAATCCTCTCTGTGTTCCTGGGGCAAGTAGAAGTTTATGAAGAGGCTCAATGCTATTAGAGACCCTTCTGTAAACTGGTGCCTGAGTGTTGTCTGGTACTTTTCTCCATTACCTTCCTTCCTTCATCCTGCTCTGAAGTCAAAGACATTGTGGCAATAGCGAGGGACAATATTTAAGATCACGTTAGTAGGTAAAGTTTGAATTCTAGCTATATGCCATTTACTTTGCTAAATACGTGAAGTCTCATTTGACCTCCCAAGAATTCCAGGAGATAGGTAATACTACTGTCCTTGTTTCACAAATAAGGAGAGATAGTGACTTGCCTAGGATCACACATTACTCAAACCAAAATACAAAAATTAGCTGGGCATAGAGGTGGGCACCTGTAATCCCAGCTACTCAGGAAGATGAGGCAGGAGAATCGCTTGAACCCAGGAGGCAGAGGTTGCAGTAAGTCGAGATCGTGCCAGTGCACTCCCGCCTGGGCAACAAGAGTGAAACTCTGGAAAGAAAGAAAGAGAGAAAGAGAGGGGAGAGAGAGAGAGAGAGAGAGAGAGAAGGGACGGGAAGGGAAGGGAAGGGAAGGGAAGAAAAGAAGTGTTGGGAGCAAGCCCCCCAAAATCTGGCCATAAACTGGCCCCAAAACTGGCCATAAACAAAATCTCTGCAGCACTGTCACATGTTCATAATGGCCCTAATGCCCAAGCTGGAAGGTCATGGGTTTACAGAATGACGGCAAGGTGTTCCTTGGGCAGCCATCCGGTGATATTGCTCCTAATATTCACAGAAGCAGCGTATGATATTACTCCCAATATCGCAGGGAGGGTACAGCTCTTCTGTGATATTGTTCCTAGTATCCAGAGGGGGAGAGGATGATAATAATTCCAGTATCGCAGGTGTTCACCCACCCTGTGATATTGTTATTAATATCCTGGAAGGGAGAGGATGATATTACTCCCCATAGAACAGGAGGTGTACACCCAGCCTGGGATATTGTTCCTAACATCCATGGCTGCCCACTCATTGCTACGTTGGGAGTCATGTCATAGTCTACCCCCCTGGATATTAGGATCAGTGTCACAGGGTGAGTGTACACCTCCTGCAATATTCAAACTAAAATCATGTTCTCCGTCCCTGGATATTAGGAACAACATCACAGGTAGGTGTACACCCCCTGCGGTATTAGGAGTAATAATATGATTAATTATTAAACATCAATGATCAATTTTAATAATTATCAATGATACTATTAATAGGTTACCATTATTAATTGTGAATAATTATTTTAAATATATGATTATGCACGCTTAAAATTAATTATTAATATTACTGTCATTTAACAATATTATTAGTTCTTAATATTAATTATTATTTTATTACCAACATCACTTAGTATTGATTTAAGTAACATTAATTGCTGATACCACTATTTTACAATTAATAGTGATGTTACTATTAATTATTAATACTAATCTTTAACATTTTAGCCAGTATTAATTCTTACTATCTCTATTGTGATTGTTAATATCGATGATTGCTATTAATTTTTATATTTATGAATATTAATAATTAATAGACTTGTTCCTGATATCCCAGGAAGGGGAGGAGGGAAGAGGATGATATTACTCTCAATATCGAAGAAAGTGTACACCCTTCTATGATGTTATTCCTAATAGCCAGGGGGTAGAGGATGACATTATTGAAACTATCGTGGTGGGTGTACATCCCTTCGGTCATCTTGCTCCTTATATCCTGGGTGGGAGAGGATGATATGACTCCCAATATCGCAAGGGGCGTAGACCTCCCCCGTGATATTGTCCCTAACATCGAAAGGTGGAGAGGATGATATTTCTTCTGATTTCGCAGGGGGTGTACACCACCCCTGTGGTATGGTTCCTAATATCCAGGGGGAGAGAGGATGATATTAGTCTCAATACTGCAAGAGGTGTACACTCCCTAGTGATATTGTTCTTAATATTCAGGGACGGAGAGGACGATATCACTCCCAATAGAGCAGGGGGTGTACACCCCTTCTATGACATTGCTCCTAATAGCCAGTGGGGGAGCGGAAGATATTACCCCCAATATCACAAGGGGGTTCCCTATATCCTGGGAGGGAGACGATGATACTAGTGGCAATATCGCAGGGGGTGTACACACCCACTGTGATATTGTTCCGAATATCCACAGGGAGAGGAAATGATATTACTCCAAATATCACAGGGGGTGTACATCCTCCTGTGATATTGTTTCTTATATTCAGGGGAAGAGGATGATATTACTCCCAATATCGCAGGGGTTGTACACACCTCCTGCGATATTGTTCCTAATATCCCGAAGGGGAGAGCATAATATTACTCTCAATATCGCAGGGGGTGTACACCTCCTTTGTAATATTGTTCTTAATATCCATGATGGGAGAGGTTGATATGACTCCCAATATCGCAAGAAGTGTGCAGCAGCCTGTGATATAGTTCCTAACATCTAGGTGGGGAGAGGATGATATTATTGCCCATATCGCACGAGTTGTAAAACCCCTTCGATATTTTGTCTACAATCCTGCGGGGAGAAAATGATATTACTCCCAATATCGAAGAAGGTGTACACCCCGCTGTGACACTATGCCCCATATCCATGTTGGGAGACAATGACAATATGCCCAATATCACAGGGGATGTACACTCACACTGGGATATTGTTCCTTATATCGACGGGGGGGAGAAGATGCCATTGCTCCCAATAACACAGGGGCTGTGGCTGTACACCCCTCTTGTGATATTGTTCTTAATATCCTAGGGAAGAGAGGATGATACTACACCCAATATCACAGGGGGTGTACACCCACCCAGTGATATTGTTCTTAATAAACTCCACCTCCCACCACCAGGGATATCATTCCTAATATCCAGGGGAAGAGAGGATAACATTATGCCCAATATCGCAGGGGAGTGTACACACCCTCTGTGATGTTGCTCCTAGTATCCAAAGGTAGAGACAATGATATCACTGGCCATATCGCAGGTGATGTACACCCTTCTGCGATACTGTTTTTGACATTCGGCGGGGGAGAGGATAACATTAATCCCAATATCGCAGAAGGTGTACAGACCCCTATGATGTAGTTCCTACTGTGCAGGGGAAAGAGAAAAATATTGCTCTCAATATCACAGAGGGTGTAACCACCCTGCCCCTCGTATATTGTTCCTAAAATGCAGCAGGGTGGAGGCTGATAGTACTCCCAATATCCCAGAAGGTGCACACACACCTGTGATATGGTTCCTAATATCCAGCGGGAAAGAGGCTGATTTTACTTTCAATATCGCAGTGGGTGTACACCGCCCCCAAACCCGGGGTATCGTTCCTAATATCCAGGCAGGAAGAAGATGACATGGCTGACAATATCAAAGGAGGTGGACACCTCTTCAGTGATATGGTTCCTGATATCCAGGGGGTGAGTGGATGATATTACTCAGTAGGAACCGTACAGCCACCCTGGGATTTTGTCCTTAATAACCACAAGGGAGAGGTGATATTACTACCAATATTGCAAGGGGTGTACACCCCTCCTGTGATATTGTTTCTGATATCCAGGAAAGGAGAAGATGGCATTACTATCAATATTGAAGAGATGTACAGCCCCCATGGGATATTATTCTAAAGACACAGGTTGAAAGAGGATGAGATTCCATCCAATATAACAGGGGGTGTACACCCCGCCTGTGATATGAATCGCAAAACCTAGAAGAAGAGAGAATGACTTTGCTTCCAAAAACACAATATAACAAGGGGTGTACACCCCGCCTGTGATATGAATCGTAAAACCTAGAAGAAGAGAGAATGACTTTGCTTCCAAAATACACCCACCCTGTGATATTGTTCCTGTCATCTAAAGGAAGAGATGATGATACTACTCCCATTACCAGAGAAGGTACACACCCCCCTGTGATATTGTTCCCCATAACTTGTGGGGGAGAGCATGATATTACTTCCAATATGACAGTGGCTTGACACCCAGTCTGTGATACTGCTTCTAATTTCCAGTAGGCAAAGTATGATGTTCCTGCCAAGAGAGTAGCAGGTGTACAGCTGCCCTGTGATATTTCTCCAAATATTCAGGGAAACACAGGACGACATTACCCTAAATCTCCCAAAAAGTGTACACCCATTGCGTGATATGGTTCCTAATATCCGGAGATGCAGAGGATGGTATTCGTTTTCCTATCGCAAGCTGTGAACACACAACCTGTGAAATTGTTCCTAATATCCTGAACAAAAGAGACTGCTAATAATGGACACACATTGCAGGGGGGAGTAATTGGCTATTGCAATCCACATCGCAGGGGGGTGAGGCACCCTCTGCGATATGGGGAGTAATAGCAACCCCCTCTCTCCCCCTGGCTATTATGATCCACATCGCACGGCAGTTCAGGACACCAGCCCTGCCCCAACCTTGACCCAGACAGTAGGTGTCATGGGACCACCTCAGGGTCGGTGGCAGCTCAGCTCTAAGGTATACCTGCTGCCAAAGACCAACTGTTCCTGCTAATTTGAATCTGGCCACAGGGTCTCTGTTGATGAAACAGATGACCGTGAGGCAGAGACCCTGAAATCTTGCACACCAGAGCTCAACGCCCCCATGAGAGGCACCATAGCACACAGACTTTGCAGACATACTAGCGAAGGCCGCAGCAGGCCTTGACTGAGGAGCAATCTGACCAAGATCCTGGGGTCCTGCCACACAGCCCTTAAACCAGGGACCAAAAACTGTTTCCCTAAAGAGCCAGGAGTCAGTATTTTCAGCTTTGCCAACTGATCTTTGCCTCAAGGATGCAACTCTGCCGTGGCTGCATGACAGCAGCCTTCTGCAGGTGGCCTGTGAAGAGATGGGCATGACTGCACCCCCATAAAACTTTGACACAGAGACAAAGTATAGAGGAAGGAAAGTGGGCCCAGGGGACCTGCGCTCAGCATACAGAGGACCCGCACTGGCACTGGTCTCTGGAGTTCCCTCAGTATTCATTGATCACTATCTCTACTATCTTGGCAAGCGGGGGAGGGGGATGTGGCAGGACTACAGGGTAGTGGTGGGGAGAGGGTCAGCAGGAAAACATGTGAGCAAAGGACTCCGTGTCATAAATAAGTTTCAGGAAAGGTGCTGTGCCTCGATGTGCACGTCGGCCAGATTTACGTTTGACTTTACACCAACATCTCCGTGCAGTAAAGAGCAGTATTGCCTCCAGCATGTCTCACCTCCAGCCATAAAGTGGTTTTCTCCTATCTCAGTAAATAGAATGTATGGTCAGGTTTTACACCGAGACATTCCATTTCCAGGGATGAGCAGGAGACAGATGCCTTCCTCTTACATCAACTGCAAAAGGCCTTCCTCGTTCACTAATCCTCCTCAGCACAGACCCCTTACGGGTGTCGGGCTGGGGGACGGTCAGGTCTTTCCCTTCCCACGAGGCCATATCTCAGGCTGTCTCAGTGGGGAGAAACCTTGGACAATACCCAGGCTTTCTTGGGCAGAGGTCCCTGAGGCTTTCCGCAGTGCACTGTGTCCCTGGGTACTCGAGACTGGAGAATGGCGATGACTTTTACCAAGCATACTGCCTGCAAACACATTTTCACTAAGGCACATCCTGCACAGCCCTAAATCCATTAAACCTTGAGTCAATACAGCACATGTTTCTGTGAGCACAGGGTTGGGGCTAGGGTTACAGATTAACGGCATCTCAAGGCAGAAGAATTTTTCTCAGTACAGATCAAAATGGACTTTCTTATGTCTTCGTCTTTCTACATAGACACAATAACAGTCTGATCTCTCTTTCTTTCCCCCACAGAGAGAGGGTCACCACCATATGTCAGTCACCTGGGGACAGGCTTCAGCTTACACCCACCTTCCAAATTCCACCCTCTCACCTTGGCAGAAGCTGGCCAGGAATTGGGGCCAATGGATGGGTGGGGTCTGCAGACGACACCGTGTTCAGGTCCCCATGACGGCCTCACACATGGGTGGTGGCCTTGCAGTTCCAGGTGCCACACACACACCAGCCCCTGCTCAGGCCCTGATCTTTGAGGAGGGGGAGCATAAGAACCCAGGCACTGACCCCAGAGTGCCACTCACACCCACAGACGATTCTCCACACAGGCATCAGGTCTCGGTCCTGGCCACCTCCCCCTTCAGGGCCTCAGCTCTTTCCCGGGACTCACGTGGTCCTTCCTCACATGCAGCTCTGTCGTGTTATTCTAAATGGTAGGATTCAGGGATTTCCATTTTGATAAGAACATAGGTGAGTTGCACACACTTAATTTTAGTGCTCATTGTTCAGGAAACCTATGTCCACTATAGGATACTGCAGAGCGATGCGATATGGAGAATTTAGGCAAGATAATATGATTTTCAGAGTTAAAGGAAGACAACCTGTTTTATGTACAGTAACTCCTCGTAATATCATAGGGGATACCATATTTAAGCTTTGGGGTATCCCCAGGTACAATTCTCATTTGAGCCACATGTGAATTTCAGACACGGAGGCTTCCCAACTTTGGTGGCTTTCAATAAATGTGGAAGTTAATTCACAACCTATTTTGTGGAGGCATAAAATTCAATGAGCACTCATTTAACCTTTTATTTTAGATATTATTTTTGTAAACTTTGTATTTCCAATTAGGTGAAATTGTAAACCTGTTTCAGTTCTTATCCACTTTTTTTTTTTTCCTGAGACGGAGTCTTGCCCTGTCACGCAGGCTGGAGTGCAGTGGCATGGTCTCGACTCACTGCAACCTCCACCTCCCAGGTTCAAGTGATTCTCCTGCCTCAGCCTCCCAAGTAGGTGGGATTGTAGGTGCCCACCACCACGCCTGGCTAATTTTTGTATTTTTAGTAGAGACATGGCTTCCCCATGTTGGTCAGGCTGGTCTTGAACCCCTGACCTTGTGATCTGCCTACCTCAGCCTCCCAAAGTGCTCGGATTACAGGCCTGAGCCACCACGCCCGGCTTCTCCACTCTTTTTAGGCAGAGGGGAGTAAGGGTTGCTTTAAGTTAGGAGGGACTCCCATGTACCCAACCCATTTGTGTAAATTTCTTCCTTCAGAGTTCTTCAAATCAGCATCACCATTGTTAAAGGCCTCCCACATGGTGATAATTGTGCTACAGGGTTTTACGAACATGAAGTTTATGTTTGGCTGAATTAACCTCCTCGCCGTGGCACAAGGGGGCCATAGGTGTTTTCACCAATTACGAAGCGGGTTCACTGTGCAATGGCTACCAACTTTTCTGAGTACAATGAGACCAAATACATTCATACATAAATTCCATGAAGTGAATTTATTACTTACAAATATCTAACAGAAGACAACAGAAGTCTAGGATTCAATATGAACCGCTACCACAAGATCAGGAAAGCTACCCAGAGCAGATGGATGGAGTTTTGACTGTAAATGCTTCACTTGCACTACAACTGAGGGACCCCAGAAAGCAGCCCCCCTTGGGTTTTCTCCCAGGATGTGGTTTGCTGGACACAAGTGTTAAAGGCCATTGTTTCGAGCAGGGACTATAACAGAGCCTGGGCTGTTCTGACCAATGTCACCTGATTATCAGGATATTGCATCCCCAGCATATCATACAGTTATCTTGAGAACTACCACTATGAAAGGGAGGAAAATGGCCCTGCACCCTTGAAACTGAAGGATCAGGATGTTTGTTGTGACAGAGGCACAGACAGTAGCGACAGAGGGTTCTTGTGAGCCATCTACTAGTTCTCTTTACCGGAGCGTGGCACCTGACTGCTTTTCTCCTTCCTTTCAATGGAAACTGTTTCAGAATATTTTGAATATTTTGAGTTTCTACATCTATAGAGTTGCGGCACATGATCACTGGCAGTGTAGACTCTCCGTGGTTAAAGGAAAGAGTTCAGGAGCCCATCAACCCACATTGGAGGAGACCACCTAATCTTCCAGAGAGTGCCACTCCATCTTCCTGGGGTTAGCTCCACATGCAGTAAGGGCATTATGTCTAAGGCCGTCAAGACTTGCAATCCGAAGATTTGATTTTTGACATGCTGATAAGCAGCGGTGATAAGAAAAGCCCACACACTGGCTAGGAATTTTTCAATGAAAGCAGCTGAGACGCTTCTTCATATGCTTCAGTGGGGGCTAATATCAAACTCTTTCTTCCCATTTTCTTTACTCATCAGTGCCTGAGCCATGAGGCACCATAGATGTACACCTCATCAGGAGGGTGTATGGGAAGCAGCAAGGGGAGCAGCAGCACAAGAAACAAACAAGGCCACTACTCCTGCCTACATAATAACTATTGTCTTGGAGTGTACAATAATTAATAATGTTCACATGGCTGCCCTAAGCATACAGAGATGGTGGCCAGAGTAGATGCAGGGACTACAGAGATACAGACTGATTCTTGCTAATTAGGACTTAAGTGTTGGCTTATGTGTTGTGCTTTTGTGCATTAATAAGCCGGGCCCTCAAAACTGCCTGCTAAGCACAGGTCAAATGTCATGCTGGGGTGCAATTAAACATTCATGTCTAGGAGATGAGAGCATTTTAGTGTGGGAGGAGATGACAACACGTGAAGACCACAAAACACTGTGCAGACCAAAGGGAAGGCCCATCATCAGCTCACGGTTCTGACCCAGGTGACTGCTGATGTGTTACGGAACCATCAGCCGACAGCAGGTAGGTCAAGCTGAGCAGGTGTCCTGCATGAGGGCTGGTCCATTCCATGTGTGTTGCCAGCTGTTTCAATAGAGTCTCATGCACCCCACTGGTGAGGAAGGAATTAGCACCCTACGTTTACTGGCATCGTTAAACACATAACATCTATTACTAAACAGATAAGCCAGACATCAGTTACTAATTACATATAGGAGGATGGTGTAAGCTCCCACAGGCCCAAACAGGGATTAACTTGGGAGCACGGTGGTATAGCATTAAAAAAGTGAGGATGTTCCTCTTTTTTTTTTTTTTTTTTTTTTGAGACAGAATCTGGTTCTGTCACCCTTGCTGGAGTGCAGTGGTGTGATCTCGGCTCACTGCAAGCTCTGTCTCCCGGGTGCACGCCATTCTCCTGCCTCAGCCTCCCTAGAAGCTGGGACTACAGGTGCCCACCACCACGCCCAGCTACTTTTTTGTATTTTTAGTAGAGATGGGGTTTCACCATGTTAGCCAGGATGGTCTCGATCTCCTGACCTTGTGATCCTCCTGCCTTGGCTTCCTGACGTGCTGGGATTACAGGCGTGAGCCACCGCGCCTGGCCAAGGATGTTCTTTTGTTCCTACATGAGTATGTGATTGGTTTGTCTGTTGGCTGGTAGGGAACTGAATCATGTGACACTGACTGGTAAGACTGTAACACTGTAAAATACAATAGATAAACTATAATACCATAATGGTGTAATATCTACTACAATACCAAAGGCATCGATGAAAAGCCCAATGCTATCATATGTGACTGACAGACTGAATGCTTCCTCCCTGATTGGTTACAACGTATTGTCCTATCACAGTTCTCTCTCCTTCATTCAAAGTGAATGATCCAAATAATGGACAGAAATAATAATAAAGGGCAACAAATGCAAAGAACTCATGAGATGATACTCTGTGGTAAACTTTATGTATTTAGGAATTAATACCAACTCATTATTAGCAAAAAATAAACATCTTTACATCGAGAGTCGCTTTTCCTTTAATAAAAAAAGGGAGAATGTGTATAATGGACAAGGGATAATCAAAATTTGCCAAATGAGGCTAGTAAGACAATTTCAACAGTTCACAATCATTATTCACTGGTCCATTAATCACAGGACAATACACACAAATGAAACTTACCTGGCCAGGCACGGTGGCTCATGCCTGTAATCCCAGTACTTTGGGAGGCCGAGGCAGGCAAATCATGAGGTCAGGAGTTCAAGACCAGCCTAGCCAACATGGCGAAACCCTGTCTCTACTAAAAATATAAAGAATTAGCTGGACATAGTGGTGGGCGCCTGTAGTCCCAGCTACTCGGGAGGCTGAGGCAGGAGAATCGCTTAAACCCAGGAGGCGGAGGTTGCAGTGAGCCAAGATCGCACCACTACACTCCAGCCTGAGCAACAAAGTGAGACTCCATCTCAGAAAAAAAAAAAAAAATGAAATAAAAAAATTAAACTTATCTACATATTAGGAAAACATCAAAATTCAACCATGAATCCAGCACATTATCAAATGAATAGACAAAAATTCTACCAACAAACTTAAGAAAATATCATTATCTATGAAATTCAAGTACTACTGCTTAAAGAGCATTTACAGAACTCTCACCTCAAGGTTTCCCTGCAAAACAAGGTGAAATGCATACTCAAGACTCTTTAAGAATGAGCCACTGATAAAAACAATATACTTGTAACTTGTGTAACATTTCATACATTTTTTTCAAGCACTGCATGATAATTAATTTGCATCGGGCTTTCCAAATTAGAAAAGCTTCACTGATAGAACTTCTTTCCTGTGGGAGTTTTCACATGACATTTCAAGTAAATGTTAAAACTGAAAATATTCCTGCAGTTTCTAAACTATTAGAGTTTTAATCGTGTGTACGTTCTTGTATTTACAAGGTCCAGCCAGCTACAATGGGTATTTTCATATGTCCTTGAGTGGGTATGACAGAAATGAAACATTCCCACATTCTGGACATTCATAGGGTTTTTCTCAGGAATGAGCTGATGTCTTCAAATGGAACTAACACAACTGAAGGCCTTACCACAAATTTAAATTCAAAAGGCTTTTCTCCACTCTGAGTCCTCCCAAATCTTCAAAAACAGGAAAATCTGAAGGCTTGACCACATTTCCTACATTCTTAACGTTTCTCTGCAGTGTGAGCTCTTTCATGTTTATGAGGGAATGGGAAAGAGTAAATGTTTTACCACATTTCTTACACTCAAGGGGCTTTATTTATTTATTTATTTATTTATTTATTTTTGAGATGCAGTCTCACTCTGTCACCAGGCTGGAGTGCAGTTGCAAAATCTCGGCTCACTGCAACCTCCGCCTCCTGGGTTCAAGTGATTCTCCTGCCTCAGCCTCCTGAGTAGCTGGGATTATAAGCATATGTTACCACACCCAGCTAACTTTTGTATTTTTAGGAGAGACGAGGTTTCACCACGTTGGCCAGGATGGTCTCGATCTCCTGACCTCATGATCCGTATGCACAGGGCTTCCTCCCAAACCCCGTGGCTTTTTATGTCCTTGAAAAAGAACTAAGACAACTGAAATGTGCCACCACGCCCAGCTAATTATTTTCTTTTTCTTTTTTTTTTTTTTTTTGAGATGGCGTCTCACTCTGTCGCCCAGGCTGGAGTGCAGTGGTGCGATCTCGGCTCACGGCAAGCTCCGCCTCCCGGGTTCAGGCCATTCTCCTGCCTCAGCCGCCCAAGTAGCTGGTGTGAGCCACCACGCCCGGCATTATTTCATTTTTTTTGTAGAGACAGGGTTTCACCATGTTGCCCAGGTTGTTTCACATTGTTTTAATCCAGGCTGGTTATGAACTCCTGGGCTCAAGCAATACACACACCTTGGCCTCCCAAAGTGCTGGGATTATAGGCTGAGTCACTACACCTAGCCTCTATATCATGACTTCTTTCATGGTGAGTAAGGTGACTGGAACGAGTGTAGGCTTTACCGCATCTCTTACATTCATAGGGTTTTTCTCCAGTATGAATTCTTTCATGGAGGTGAAGGGAACTGAGGCGACTGAAGGCTTGGTCACATTGTTTACATTCATAGGGTTTCTCTCCACTATGAGTACTTCTATGGTTACAAAGGGAACTCAAACGACTAAAGGCTTTGCCACATTGTTTACATTCATAGGGTCTCTCTCCAGTATAACTGCTTCCATGGTAACGAAGGGAAGTGGAACAGCTGAAGGCTTTATCACATTTGGTACATTTATAGGGTCTTTCTCCAGTGTGAGTCCTTTCATGCGTCTTAAAAGAACAAGAAAATCTGAATGTTTTCCCACATTCCTTACATTCGTAGGGTTTCTCTCCAGTGTGAGTTCGTTCATGTATTAGACAAGAACCGGAAACAGTGAACGCTTTACCACATTGTTTACATTTATAGGGTTTTTCTCCTGTGTGAGTTCTCTGATGTCTTTCAAATGAATTGAGAAAATAAAAAGCTTTCCCACATATCGTACATTTGTAAGCTGGATTTCCACTGTGCATTATCATGTGTCTTCTAACACCTGGAACAGAAACAAAGAATTTCCCACACGGTTCACATTTATATTGCTTCTCTCCATATGGTTTGTATCCTAAGTGAGCTGGGATGTGCCTATTAAGGAGGGAAAGACGTACAAAGACTTTTCCACAAACACTGCATGCACATTGCTTTAATCCAGTAGAAATGTTCTCATTCAGATCAAGATTTGGAATTTGGCTGACAACTTGTCCATCATACTGACTACCTTCTTTGCTTTCACACAGACTCTGTACCATATGATTTCTGTAAAAAAAATGACAAACACATTATTATTGGTTGGTTTAATAACTTTGTACTTATTAATAGGTCTTGGACTTACACTGCTACCAATACCAGGGAAAATGCATTTTTTTTTTTTTTTTTTTGCCATGACAGAATTATTTGAAAGTAAATGGGTTACTACTGAAAACACAGCTACCACCTGCATGGCTATGACCAAAATAGTAAGATTCATATACACAATGTTGTGGTACTATTTTCAAGTAAACTGTTTTCCAAACACTGACTGCTACACTGAAGTACGTTACACTTTGGGTGAAATTTTTCTAAAAAGAAATAAATTTCAAGTGACTCTTATTTGCTTTGATTGCTTGTTTTTAAGTTCATGACATGCTAAGATTCCTTCAGAGGACTTTATTTCCTCTTCTCAGTGCAAATTATCTTATATCTTTCCCAGGTTTTTCAAAGTGATCTTCAATATTCTGGTCTTTCCATTTGTTTCCTAAAATGTAGACCCACAAAATTATCAAGAATTATTACAAACCATAGAAACATTACTAGATTTAATGTTTATTGTACACAGTGCCCATGCCTGATTTCTTCACCAAATCATTCCCTTGCCACATTCCAAATCACAAATAGCACTGATGATAGGGAAATACTTCTGCAATTACATGAAATGTGTTGTCATTCTTACCTACAGAAGCCAGGTTCCTGCAGGTTTCCTGCATCACTTCTCTGAAGAGATTCTTCTCAGCAGAATCTAGCAAAGCCCATTCCTCCTGGGTAAAGTTCACAGCCACATCCTCAAAAGCCACGGAGTCCTAGAACATTCCACACATGTGGATAGAAGGATGGGTGAGACTGACAGCACTGGGAATCTATACTCAATTCATAAGCTGTTTACATGATTCTAAAATTTCCAAGCATTTATTCTATGATTTGATTGTCACAACTTTTACTCTGTTCACACATACTCCCTCCCACACAGCAGTACTAATGCTAGAATTGAACTATTAAAAAAGGCAACAGCAAACTAGAAACACCCATCTCATTAGAGAATCCAGGGAGTAAGATGTGCTGCTAGGAGTTACCTTTTAACTTCACTTTGTACATTTCTAGTATCTGCCATAATAAAGTCCTACCTGATGTGCATAAGTGAGTTAATATTATCATTACTGAGACTACTTATTCTTAAAAACGCTTGCTCACAAAGTTCAATCTTTGTTTGTATTAGTAACTTACATTTTGAAAGGGATTCCACCAACCCAAGTAATAAGAATGACTCATTGCATCTAAATGGCTTATGCAATATATTTGTCAAAACTTTTTCTGCTGAAGGTCTATTATTTTGTGTCACTGCAGTGGTGCTTAGGGAACCAGACACCAAAACACAATCTGAACACTAAGTGTTCAATGAGTTTCCCTGGTAGACAATCTTTTACATGTGCTGTCACTTGTTAACTGGGGAGTTGAGCCCATTCCATGTGATTACACCAAGAGAGAATAGGCTTATTTGAGTAGTAAATAAAATCAATAATTGATTAATTTAACAATACTAATACAACAATTTTTAAAATTTCTATTGCACAATGTCAAGGCAGAAAGGAATAAGAGGAAATATGACACCTGCTTTTTAAAATGACATTAATGTCACCACTTCCAGATGCTATTCCCATGAAATCACATAAATTCCCAAATCAGGTTGTTTTAGGCAAGAAAAACTACTTTTTCTTACATAGTAAAAATGACAAATGTCTAATGATTTTTAGTCATCTAAAAAAAGAGTGATGGCTTGTCTGACATACTTCTAAGATTTTCAAACGAAAATATTCAGGACAGCACAGTATTAGCAGAGAGATGAGCAAGCAGACCAAGGGGAAAAAAAGTCTTAATGATGCAGCATTTATATGGAAAGTTGATGAATGATAGAGTAGGCACTGTAGAATAGAAAAAGAAATCACATGCACTTTAAAATATGAGGCAAACCAGGCTGGTATCTACTTGGGAAAATGTATTGCATTCTTCTCTATTCCATGAACAATAATCAACTTATTATATATTCAAATATGAAAGATAAAACTAGAACGCTTTCGGACGTCACAGGAAGACTTTTTTTTACAAAGGATTAGGCAGAATTTTTTTTATGTAAGAAAAAAATAATAAAGGAACAGACAAACTCAAACATATTAAAATTTAGGGAATAAAAAGAAAATAGAGTGGGCCGGCCATGGTGGCTCACGCCTGTAATCCCAGCACCTTGGGAGGCTGAGGCGGGTGATCACCTGAGGTTGGGAGGTTGAGACCAGCCTGGCCAACATGGCAAAACCCTGTCTTTTTGTTGTTTGTTTGTTTGTTTGTTTTTTGAGACAGACTCTCGCATTGTCACTTGGGCTGGGGTGCAGTGGCAAGATCTTGGCTCACTGCAACCTCCACCTTCCAGGTTCAAGCAATTCTCTTGCCTCAGCCTCCCAAGTAGCTGGGATTACAGGTGCCTGCCATCACGATCAGCTAATTTTTTTGTATTTTTAGTAGAGACAGGGTTTCACCACGTTGGCCAGGCTGCTCTGGAACTCCTGACCTCATGATCCGCCCACCTTGGCCTCCCAAAGTGCTGGGATTACAGGCATGAGCCACTGTGCCAGGCCTAAAACCCCGTTTTTACTAAAAATACAAAAATTAGCTGGGTGTGGTGGTGGGTGCCTATAATCCCAGTTACTCAGGAGGCTGACATAGGAGAATCACTTGAACCCGGGAGGCGGAGGTTGCAGTAAGCAGAGAAGGCGCCACTGCACTCCAGCCGGGCTACAGAGCAAGACAGCATCTCCAAAAAAACAAAAAACAACAACAAAAAACCCTCAGATATCCAGATAAGAGGATACAGATGTGTCCACTGTCATAAATTCTTCACCATGCTACAAGAGGGAAACTGACATTTTGGTGAATATTTGTAAATCATCAATTTATCTATCACACTTTTATTTCACCAGTAGCATTTACAAAGCTAAGTTCTACAATTCCGTTTGAAATTACCCTTAAAAAGAACAGACCTTGGCCGGGCACAGCGGCTCAAGCCTGTAATCCTGCGCTTTGGGAGGCCTAGACGGGCGGATCACGAGGTCAGGAGATCGAGACCATTCTGGCTAACAGGGTGAAACCCTGTCTCTACTAAAAAAAATACGAAAAAAAATAGCCAGGCGAGATGGCGGGCACCTGTAGTCCCAGATACTCGGGAGGCTGAGGCAGGAGAATGGCATGAATCCGGGAGGCGGAGCTTGCAGTGAGCTGAGATCCGGCCACTGCACTCCAGCCTGGGCGACAGAGCGAGACTCCATCTCAAAAACAAAACAAAACAAAACAAAAAAAGAACAGACCTTTAGATTCCGGAGCAAGATGGCCAAATAGGAGCAGCTCCAGCCTCCAGCTCCCAGCGCCAGCAACACAGAGGACGGGTGATTTCTGCATTTTCAACTGAAGTACCGGGTTCATCTCACTGGGGAGTGCCAGACAATTGTTGCTGATCAGCTGGTGCAGCCCAACCAGCGAGAGTTGAAGCAGGGCAAGCCATCGCCTCACCTGGGAAGCGCAAGGGGGAAGGGAATCCCTTTTCCTAGCCAAGGGAAACTGAGACACACCACATCTGGAAAATCAGGTAACTGCCACCCTAATACTGCGCTTTACCAAGGGTCTTAGCAAATGGCACACCAGGAGATTATATCCCACGCCTGGATGGGAGGGTCCCATGCCCAGGGAACCTCCCTCCTTGCTAGCACAGCAGTCTGAGATCTAACTGCAAGGCAACAGCGAGACTGGGGGAGGGGCACCCACCATTGCTGAGGCTTAAGTAGGTAAACAAAGCTGCAGAGAAGCTCAAACTGGGTGGGGCCCACCGCAGCTCAAGGAGGCCTGCCTGTCTCTGTAGACTCCATTTCTGGGGACAGAGCGTAGCTAAACAAAAAGCAGCAGGAACCTCAGCAGAGGTAAATGACCCTGTCTGACAGTTTTGAAGAGACCAGTGGATCTCCCAGCATGGAGGTTGAGATCTGAGAACGGACAGACTCCCTGCTCAAGTGGGTCCCTGACCCCAGAGTAGCCTAACTGGGAGACATCCCCCACTAGGTGCAGACCGACACCTCACACCTCACACGGTGGGGTACACCCCTGAGACGAAGCTTCCAGAGCAAGAATCAGACAGCAACACTCACTGTTCAGCAATATTCTATCTTCTGCAGCCTCCGCTGCTGATACCCAGGCAAACAGCATCTGGAGTGGACCTCAAGCAATCGCCAACAGACCTACAGCTGAGGGTCCTGACTGTTAGAGGGAAAACTAACAAACAGAAAGGACACCCACACCAAAACCCCATCAGTTTGTCACCGTCATCAAAGACCAAAGGCAGATAAAACCACAAAGATAGGAAAAAAGCAGGACAGAAAAGCTGGAAATTCAAAAAATCAGAGCACATCTCCCCCTCCAAAGGAATGCGGGCTCATTGCCAGCAATGGAACAAAGCTGGATGGAGAATGACTTTGACGAGTTGAGAGAAGAAGGCTTCAGTCAATCAAAATTCTCAGAGCTAAAGGAGGAACTACGTAACCAGTGCAAAGAAACTAAAAATCTTGAAAAAAGAATGGAAGAATGGATAACTAGAATAATCAATGCAGAGAAGGCCATAAACGAACTGACAGATAAAAACCATGACACAAGAAATACGTGACAAATGCACAAGCTTCAGTAACTGACTCGATCAACTGGAAGAAAGAGTATCAATGATTGAAGATCAAGTGAATAAAATGAAGCGAGAAGAGAAGTCTAGAGAAAAAAGAAGAAAAAGAAATGAAGAAAGCCTCCAAGAAATATGGGATTATGTGAAAAGACCAAATCTACGTCTGATTGGGGTGCCTGAAAGTGAGGGGGAAAATGAAACCAAGCTGGAAAACACTCCTCAGGATATCATCCAGGAGAACTTCCCCAACCTAGTAAGGCAGGCCAACATTCAAATTCAGGAAATACAGAGAACGCCACAAAGATACTCCTCGAGAAGAGCAACTCCAAGACACATAATTGTCAGATTCACCAAAGTTGAAATGAAAGAAAAAATGTTAAGGGCAGCCAGAGAGAAAGGTCGAGTTACCCACAAAGGGAAGCCCATCAGACTAACAGCAGATCTCTCGGCAGAAACTCTACAAGCCAGAAGAGAGTGGGGGCCAATATTCAACATTCTTAAAGAAAAGAATTTTCAAGCCAGAATTTCATATCCAGCCAAACTAAGTTCCATAAGTGAAGGAGAAATAAAATCCTTTACAGACAAGCAAATGCTTAGAGATTTTGTCACCACCAGGCCTGCCCTACAAGACACCCTGAAGGAAGCACTAAACATGGAAAGGAACAACCAGTACCAGCCATTGCAAAAACATGCCAAAATGTAAAGACCATCGATGCTAGGAAAAAACTGCATCAACTAACGAGCAAAATAATGAGCTAATATCACAATGACAGGATCAAGTTCACACATAACAATATTAACCTTAAATGTAAATGGACTAAATGATCCAATTAAAGACACAGACTGGCAAACTAGATAAAGAGTCAAGACCCATCAGTCTGCTGTATTCAGGAGACCCATCTCACGTGCAGAGACACACATAGGCTCAAAATAAAGGGATGGAGGAAGATCTACCAAGCAAATGAAGAACAAAAAAAAGCAGGGGTTGCAATACTAGTCTCTGATAAAACAGACTTTAAACCATCAAAGATCAAAAGAGACAAAGAAGGCCATTACATAATGATAAAGGGATCGATACAACAGGAAGAGCTAACTATCCTAAATATATATATACCCAATACAGGAGCACCCAGATTCATAAAGCAAGTCCTTAGAGACTTACAAAGAGACTTAGACTCCCATACAACAATAATGGGAGACTTCAACACCCCACTGTGAACATTAGACAGATCAATGAGACAGAAAGTTAACAAGGATATCCAGGAATTAAACTCAACTCTGCACCAAGCGGATCTAATAGACATCTACAGAACTCTCCACCCCAAATCAACAGAATATACATTCTTCTCAGCATCACATCACACTTATTCCAAAATTAACCACATAGTTGGAAGTAAAGCACTGCTCAGCAAACATAAAAGAACAGAAATTATAACAAACTGTGTCTCAGACCACAGTGCAATCAAACTAGAACTCAGGACTAAGAAACTCAATCAAAACCGCTCAACTACATGGAAACTGAACAACCTGCTCCTGAATGACTACTGGGTACATAACTAAATGAAGGCAGAAATAAAGATGTTCTTTGAAACCAATGAGAACAAAGATACAACAGACCAGAATCTCTGGGACACAGTTAAAGCAGTGTGTAGAGGGAAATGTATAGCACTAAATGTCCACAAGAGAAAGCTGGAAAGATCTAAAATTGACACCCTAACATCACAGTTAAAAGAACTAGAGAAGCAAGAGCAAACACATTCAAAAGCTAGCACAAGGCAAGAAATAACTAAGATCAAGCAGAACTGAAGGAGATAGAGACACAAAAAACCCTCCAAAAAGATCAATGAATCCAGGATTTGGTTTTCTGAAAAGATCAACAGAATTGATAGACCACTAGCAAGACTAATAAAGAAAAGAGAGAAGAATCAAATAGATGCAATAAAAAATGATACAGGGGATATCACCACTGACCCCACAGAAATACAAACTACCATCAGAGAATACTATAAACACCTCTACGCAAATAAACTAGAAAACTTAGAAGAAATGGATAATTTCCTGGACACTTACACTCTTCCAAGACTAAACTAGGAAGAAGTTGAATCCTTGAATAGACCAATAGCAGGCTCTGAAATTGAGGCAATTATTAATAGCCTACCAACCAAAAAAAGTCCAGGACCAGATGGATTGACAGCCAAATTCTACCAGAGGTACAAGAAGGAGCTGGTACCATTCCTTCTGAAGCTATTCCAATCAATAGAAAAAGAGCGAATCCTCCCTAACTCATTTTATGAGGCCAACATCATCCTGATACCAAAGCCTGGCAGAGACACAACAAAAAAAGAGAATTTTAGACCAATATCCCTGATGAACATCGATGCAAAAATCCTCAATAAAATACTGGCAAACCGGATCCAGCAGCACATCAAAAAGCTTATCCACCATGATCAAGTGGGCTTCATCCCTGGGATGCAAGGCTGGTTCAACATACGCAAATCAATCAACGTAATCCATCACATAAACAGAACCAAAGACAAAAACTACGTGATTATCTCAATAGATGCAGAAAAGGCCTTCGACAAAATTCAACAGCCCTTCATACTAAAAACTCTCAATAAATTCGGTATTGATGGAATGTATCTCAAAATAATAAGAGCTATTTATGACAAACCCACAGCCAATATCATACTGAATGGGCAAAAACTGGAAGCATTCCCTTTGAAAACTGGCACAAGACAGGGATGCCCTCTCTCACCACTCCTATTCAACATAACGTTGGAAGTTCTGGCTAGGGCAATCAGGCAAGAGAAAGAAATAAAGGGTATTCAGTTAGGAAAAGAAGAAGTCAAATTGTCCCTGTTTGCAGATGACATGATTGTATATTTAGAAAACCCCATCGTCTCAGCCCTAAATCTCCTTAAGCTGATAAGCAACTTCAGCAAAGTCTCAGGATACAAAATCAATGTGAAAATCTCACAAGCATTCTTATGCACCAGTAACAGACAAAAAGAGAGCCAAATCATGAATGAACTTCCATTCACAATTGCTTCAAAGAGAATAAAATACCTAGGAATCCAACTTACAAGGGATGTAGAGGACCTCTTCAAGGAGAACTACAAACCACTGCTCAGTGACATAAAAGAGGACACAAACAAATGGAAGAACATTCCATGCTCATGGATAGGAAGAATCAATATCGTGAAAATGGCCATACTGCCCAAGGTAATTTGTAGATTCAATGCCATCCCCATCAAGCTACCAATGACTTTCTTCACAGAATTGGAAAAAAACTGCTTTAAAGTTCATATGGAACCAAAAAAGACCCCATATTGCCAAGACAATCCTAAGTCAAAAGAACAAAGCTGGAGGCATCAGGCTACCTGACTTTAATCTATACTACAAGGCTACAGTAACCAAAACAGCATGGGACTGGCACCAAAACAGAGATATAGACCAATGGAACAGAACAGAGTCTTCAGAAATAATACCACACATCTACAGCCATCTGATCTTTGACAAACCTGAGAAAAACAAGAAATGGGGAAAGGATTCCCTATTTAATAAATGGTGCTGGGAAAGTTGGCTAGCCATAAGCAGAAAGCTGAAACTGGATCCTTTCCTTACTCCTTATACGAAAGTTAATTCAAGATGGATTAGAGACTTAAATGTTAGACCTAATACCATAAAAACCCTAGAAAAAAAACCTAGGTAATACCATTCAGGAGATAGGCATGGGTAAGGACTTCATGTCTAAAACACTAAAAGCAACAGCAACAAAAGCCAAAATTGACAAATGGGATCTAATTAAACTAAAGAGCTTCTGCATAGCAAAAGAAACTACCATCAGAGTGAACAGGCAACCTACAGAATGGGAGAAAATTTTTGCAATCTACTCTTCTGACAAAGGGCTAATATCCAGAACCTACAAAGAACTCAAACAAATTTACAAGAAAAAAACAAACAACCCCATCAAAAAGTGGGCAAAGGATATGAACAGACATTTCTCAAAAGAAGACATTCATACAGACAACAGACACACGAAAAAATGCTCGTCATCACTGGCCTCAGAGAAATGCAAATCAAAACCACAATGAGATACCATCTCACACCAGTTAGAATGGCAATCATTAAAAAGTCAGGAAACAACAGGTGCTGGAGAGGATGTGGAGAAATAGGAACACTTTTACACTGTTGGTAGGATTGTAAACTAGTGTAACCATTGTGGAAAACAGTATAGTGATTCCTCAAGGATCTAAAACTAGAAATACCATATGACCCAGCCATCGCATTACTGGGTATATACCCAAAGGATTATAAATCATGCTGCTATAAAGACACATGCACACGTATGTTTATTGCAGTACTATTCACAATAGCAAAGACTTAGAATCAACCCAAATGTCCATCCGTGACAGACTGGATTAAGAAAATGTGGCACATATACACCATGGAATACTATGCAGCCATAAAAAAGGATGAGTTCATGTCCTTTGTAGGGACATGGGTGCAGCTGGAAACCATCATTCTCAGCAAACTTTTGTAAGAACAGAAAACCAAACACCACATGTTCTCATTCATAGGTGGGAATTGAACAATGAGATCACTTGGACTCTGGAAGGGGAACATCACACACCAGGGCCTATTATGGGGAGGGGGGAGGGGGGAGGGATGGCATTGGGAGTTATAACTGATGTAAATGACGAGTTGATGGGTGCTGATGAGTTGATGGGTGCAGCACACCAACATGACACATGTATGCATATGTAACAAACCTGTACGTTGTGCACATGTACCCTAGAACTTAAAGTATATATTTTAAAAAAAAAAGAACAGACCTTTAAAACTTACTACACTCACTCTGGAGAAGAAATGAATACAAATTTTTAGCAAATAAAGTACATCATTTTACCTTGCCTCTTTGGAAATAGTATTTTTATCTTTCAAGCTGTACAGACAAAATGTATCTTACAGTCAATGAAAAACTGAAACTCAAATAAGCAGACAAGTCTTTTCAAGGTAACAAACTCAGGGAGAGGCAGTGCTGACTCCAACACAGACCTTTCTAAGTGTCACAGCAGGCCATTCTATCCCTCGGGACACCCATCCTGTTCAGTAAAGTACTCAGTGACCACCTAGGAGGCACTGGCGCTGCTCTTTGTCCTCCTGTGTGCCTTAAGTGTGTTTTCATATTCAGGTTCTTGCACATCCTCTCTGGGGTGGGTTTTCCTTGTCTTTGGGACAGTTTTTCTCTCTTCACAAGTCTGAGACAATCTAGAGAGTAGAAATCATTTCTGCCTTTTCCTCTCAATATCAGCATCCAATTGGCAGACCATCAATGTGTCTCCGAGGAATAAAAACTCGGGCTGGAGGAACAATTTTAATGACCTAACTTTAATGACATTACATTGTATTGTCCTAAAATTTTAATGACCCTAAGGGGTCACCATTTCAGATGAAACTATACCAGGAGATTCCTCTAAGGCCAAGAGCATCCAGCTGCTCCCCTAAGAGACTCTACCCCCTACCTCAGGCTGTCCTTGGGGATGAGATGACCCCAGGGCTGATACTCACTAGACCCTCCAATAGACATGGCCACTGTGGGTATGTGGGTATCCTGGGTCATCCCCAGACAGTTCTAAATGCCAGCACTAGGAAAAGACAGGAGGGTGGCTGAGGACACAACGCCCTGTAAAGTTTTCATGGGGGGACCTCAACCTAAAGACATTTTGGTAATACATACACTTAGGAAAGATGAAAAGAAGAGAGGCACAAAGATGTTTTTTACAGTAGAGTGTCAGATGATTTATTCTCCGCTTTCCTCTCATGTAAAATGTTTGGAAACAGACAAATATTTTGGTCAAGGTGGCTCACGCCTGTAATCCCAGAGCTTTAGGAGGCCAAGGCGGGCGATCAATTAAAGTCAGGAGTTCGAAACCAACCTAGCCAACATGGCGAAACCCTGTGTCTACTAAAAATACGAAAATTAGCTGGACGTGGTGGTGGGTGCCTATAAACCCAGCTACTTGGGAGGCTGAGGCAGGAGAATCGCTTGAACCCAGGAGTCAGAGGTTGCAGTGAGCTGAGACTGCACCATTGCACTCCAGCCTGGCGACAGGGCAAGACTCCGTCTCAAAAAAAAAAAAAAAAAAAAAAAAAACCACATATATATATACACACACACACACACACACATACACATATATGTATATGTATATATGTATGGTTTGCTTCCTCATTAACCTTATCAAAGCCTCTCATTTACGCTCCTCCTGTGGACCCCAAACCACAAACCATGACTGCAGTACCCGTTTTATGAATCGCCGATTTGCTCAAACACAGCGTTTAACGTTTTAACAAAGCCTCAGGCTAATTTTAGGGGGAGAAAGGTGGCACTGGAAGCTCCATGAATCACAGCTCCTCCCACGCTGGAACCACGCACACGGAGTCGGGGCTCTCCCGGATCACCCTCCCGTGGTCACTGCACTACCTGGGTAGGGGAGGCGCGGGATTCCCGAGAGGGCTCCAGCCGGCGGAAGTGGCGCCCACAGGTACAGACAGGACTCAGGGGTCCCGCTGCCCGCCCCGCCTGGCCCTGCACAGAAGGGGACTGAGGCCCGGCTGCGCCGCGGCGGCTGGGTCCGCAGGTTCCGCAGCCGATGGCTGGTTCCAGCAAGTTTTAACCAACCCTCTTCCCCACTTGGGGAAGCTAGGCGCAGTCCACTCACCATTCCTCGGCTTCCCGGGTGTCCAGGCGTCAGCTAGGGATGTCCCAATACCCGCAGGTCACAGGGTGGCAGAGGCTGCTGCAGAGCCACCTGGGCCTCCCAGAGCCAAGAAGCAGCAGCGGAGACTAACAGAGAGAGCCTACTGTGGCGAAGGAGAGACAAAGCGCCCGCCAGCCATATCCTGGAAGCCGCCCTCTCCTTTTCGGCGGCGTGCCTGATTGAACGGTCCCCACCCCAGAGCCCCTGATTGTTTGCGGCTTCAGGCCCCGCCCCCTCAGGCCCCGAGGGACAGGAGATTGTGATCTCACGTGAGGCTGGATGAGGCCAGAATGACCGTTTTGGCCTAGCGGTTTGTAAGGGGTGCGTCCTTCCTGCGCTGGGATCTGACCATGCAAGGAGGACATTCGCATTTAACCTTGTATACAAGGTTATAGCTATTTGTGCATAACATATATATAAAATTGCAAACAATATAATGACAATTCCGTAACTGCCCAGTGGGTTCACCTTGCCTGCTACCTAGACAGAGCTGATTTCTCAAGACGGGGGAATAGCAATAGAGAAAGAGTAATTCGCGCAGAGTCGGCTGTGCGGGAGACCGGAGTTTTTTATCTTATTTTATTTTTCTGAAACAGAGTCTTGCTCTGTCGCCCAGGCTGGAGTGCAGCCTCGGAGTTTTATGATTATTCAAATCAGTCTCCCTGAGCATTTGGGGATAAGAGTATTTAGAAAGTTTATTTTGCCAAGGCTGGGTATGCTTGTGCATGACACAGCCTCAGGATATCCTGATGACAGTTGCCCAAGATGGTCAGAGCACAGCTTGGTTTTGTTGGAGATAAATGCTCGGTAGTGCAAAGTGAAACCAGCACTCAAGCGAAAGTTTTCTCAGCAACGCAATTTACTTCTGCAGAAGCGTGCTGCTTGCATCAATCACAATCGCAAGAGCACACCAACAAAGGAAAGCAGGAGTTTTTATTCCTAAGGCAATCCCTACCTCTGGCATAGGTAGGGGCCAGACCTCAAGCTCTAAACTGACCCGGTTGGCTATTTGTGAATATTTTCCCAAATAAGGAAGGGGTAAGGGGGATGTGAGTTACAAAGGTGGGACGTGTGGTTTCGAAGGGAGAAATGGGTGCAGAGCAGGTAACCAAGGAAACAGATGTGAGTTCTTGATTAGAACTGACAGGAAGGTTGTTTACAGTAACTAAGGGCAAGTAGGCATGGAGAACAAGAAAGTTGAGTTCCAGAACAAAAAACAAGAACGTTAACATGCCAAACCTTGGAAGAGAAACTGACTGTATCTGACAGTTTTATACATTTTAGGGAGACAGGAGATGTCAATCAACATATGTAAGATGAACACTAGTTTGATCCGGTACAACCTGAAGCAAAGGTGGGTCAACTCGAAGCCAGGAGGGGGCTTCCAGGTCACAGGTAGGTGAGAGACTAACGGTTGCATTCTTCTGAGTTTCTGATGAGCCTTTCCAAAGGAGGCAATAAGATACGCATCCTTCTCAGTGAGCAGCGGATGACTTTGAATAGAATGGGAGGCAGGTTTGCCCTAAGCAGTTCCCAGATTGACTTTTCCCTTTATCTTAGCGATTTGGGGGGCCCAAAATATTTTCCTTTCCAATTTCCCCCTTTTGTTTTAAAAATATTTTGGAGAAAGCATTTTAGAAGAAAATCAGTCTCTGGTGCTAGGTTTTGTCTGATTTCTCATGGAGTAGCTGGGATTACAGGCGCGCCACACCATACCTGTCTATATATATATATATATATATATATACACACATACATATATACACACACACACACACACACACACACACATATTTTTTTTTGGTAGAAACGGGGGCCTCTCTCGGTTGCCCAAGCTGGTCTCTGGTGCCCAACGCGGGGCTCCCTGTAATCTCTACAAATAATCCAGTGAAGGAACACTAGAGCGTGGAAAGCAGAGGACGACCGACAAAGGACTCCCGAGTAGGTTTTCACTTCAAGCTCTAGGGTAAGTAGGGCGCTCGGAGAATTCCAGCGAAACCTCGGGAAAATATGGGTCAGGCTGAGAGTAAGTTCGCTAATTACTTAAGCCTTGTGCCGCGGAGGGGTAATTGTGAGTACCCAAAATCTCACAGCTTTGTTCCATCTGGTAGACAAGTATTCTCCTTGGTTCCCGGAATATGTAACCATGAATGTAAAAGATTGGGACAAGGTCGGATCAGACTTAAAACGAGCACAAGAGGGCCACGATATTCCCGTCTCTGCTTGGTCTGTGTGGTCGGCAATTAAAACAGCACTGGAGCCCTTCCACACTGAGGAGGAGAAGGAGTTGTTTCAGGATGACATAGGAAAGTTGAATAATCAGTAGTCTAATTATCAGCAAAGTGAACCATGACAGTCTAGTTTTAAAAAGGGCGAGAAACGGGAAGGTATATATGCTAATCTTCAAAAACTTATAGAGATACAGTGCCACCTACTGCGCCTTTAGGGGAAGGTCTGGAATGGCCATCCCCAGGCCAGCCTTAGGAATTTTTGGAAGGGGAGCCTGAGAAGCGCCTTGCCACTCCCATTGTTGCAGGCCCCGCCAGTAACTATGGTGAAGGGAAGCTTCAGGCTTGTCTAACAGCCAGTTACGATGAGGGAATGATCCAGGCTTGTCCACCTGTTAATTATGGTAGAGGAATGCTGTGAGCCGGTCCAAATACAAATTATGGCACAGGGACAATCCAGGCATCCATTCGCCAGGCACAAAAAATGGGGGATTTGAATGCTTGGCAGTTTCTGGTAATTCTTTCACCAGCTGAGGAGCCCAGAGAACTTGCTCAAGCATGCTGGGAGCCATTTCCTTTTAAAATATTAAAAGACTTAAAGCAAGCAATTGGACAAGATGGGCCAAATTCTCCTTATGTTCATTACTTGTTACAATGTGTGGCTTATAACAGACGTTGAATACCTATGGATTGGGAGGCATTACCCCGATCCACCCTGTCCCCCTCTGAATTTCTCCAGTTTAAAACCTGGTGGACGGATGAAGCAACAAATCAGGCACGCAGAAACGCTCAAGCCCAACGTCCCGTTAATATCACATCTGATCAACTGCTTGGAATCGGACAGGCATGGGGTACTCTAAATCAACAGATGGTAATGGCTGATGAGGCTGTTGATCAGCTCAGAACTACATGCCTAAGAGCCTGGGAAAAAATTCACGACCCTGCTACTGCTTTATCCTTCTTTTCACACAGTTCAACAGGGTCCAAGGGAGCCTTATCCAGATTCTATCACCCGTTTGCAGGGTGCGGCTCAAAAGGCTATTTCCGATTCTCATGCCAAGAAATTGATCACTCAGCTGCTTGCTCATGAAAATGCTAATACAGAATGTCAGGCAGCAATTAGACCTATTAAGGGAAAGGCAGATCTAAATGAGGAAAAAACTTTAAGTGAATACATTAAAGCCTGCGATGGCATTCGGAGACACTTATATAAGGCCAGCCTCCTTCTATAAGGCCAGGGGGAGAGAGGGGGTTGCTATTACTCCCCATTACAATGTGGATCATAATAATTACTCCCCCCTGCAATGTGTGTCCATTATTAGCAGTCTCTTTTGTTCAGGATATTAGGAACAAATTTCACAGGCTGTGTGTACACAGCCTGTGATAGGACAAGGAATACCATCCTCTGCACCTCTGGATATTAGGAACCATATCACACAATGGGTGTACACTTTTTGGGAGATTTGGGGTAATGTCGTCCTGTGTTTCCCTGAATATTGGGAGACATATCACAGGGCGGCTGTACACCCACTACTCTCTTGGCAGGAACATCATACTTTACCTACTGGAAACTAGGAGCAGTATCACAGACTGGGTATCAAGCCGCTGTCATATGGGAAGTAATATCATGCTCTCCCCCACAAGTTATGAGGAACAATATCACAGGGGGGTGTACCTTCTCCGGTAGTGAGAGTAGTATCATCATCTCTTCCTTTTGATGACAGGAACAATATCACAGGGTGGGTGTACACCTCGTGTATTTTTGGAAGCAATGTCATTCTCTCTTCTTCTAGGTTTTACGATTCATATCACAGGCGGGGTGTACAACCCTTGTTATATTGGATGGAATCTCATCCTCTTTCAACCTGTATCTTTAGAACAATATCCCATGGGGGCTGTACATCTCTTCAATATTGGTAGTAATACCATCTTCTCCTTTCCTGGATATCAGAAACAATATCACAGGAGGGGTGTACACCCCTTGCAGTATTGGTAGTAATATCACCTCTCCCTTGTGGTTATTAAGGACAAAATCCCAGGGTGGCTGTACGGTTCCTACTGAGTAATATCATCCACTCACCCCCTGGATATCAGGAACCATATCACAGAAGAGGTGTCCATCCCCTTCGATATTGTCAGCCATGTCATCTTCTTCCTGCCTGAATATTAAGAAGGATACCCCGGCTTTGGGGGCGGTGTACACCCACTGCGATATTGAAAGTAAAATCAGCCTCTTTCCCGCTGGATATTAGGAACTATATCACAGGTGTGTGTGCACCTTCGGCGATATTGGGAGTACTATCAGCCTCCACCCCACTGCATTTTAGGAACAACATACGGGGGGCAGGGTGGTTACACCCCCTGCGTTATTGAGAACAATATTTTTCTCTTTTCCCTGTACAGTAGCAACTACATCACAGGGGTCTGTACACCTTCTGCGATAT
This sequence comes from Theropithecus gelada, assembly GCF_003255815.1. Classification (NCBI taxonomy): domain Eukaryota; kingdom Metazoa; phylum Chordata; class Mammalia; order Primates; family Cercopithecidae; genus Theropithecus; species Theropithecus gelada. The sequence continues at coordinate 100,894,769 of NC_037669.1, forward strand.
TGGGATTAATGTTATCCTCTCCACCACTGAATGTCAAAAGCAATACCACAGAAGGGTGTACACCCCCTGCGATATGGCCAGTAATATTATCCTCTCTACCTTTGGATACTAGGAACATCATCACTGGGGCTTGTACACTCCCCTGCGATATTGGGCATAATGTTATCCTCTCTTCCCCTGGATATTAGGAACGATATCCCTGGTGGTGGGAGGTGGAGTACATTAAGAACAATATCACTGGGTGGGTGTACACCCCCTGCAATATTGGGTGTAATATCATCCTCTCTTCTCTAGGATATTAAGAACAGTATCACAGGAGGGGTGTACAGCCACAACCCCTGTGTTATTGGGAGCAATAGCATCTTCTCCCCCCACCCCCGATATAAGGAACAGTATCCCAGGGTGGGTGTACATCCCCTGCGATATTGGGCGTATTGTCATCGTCTCCCAACGTGGATATTGGGCATAATGTCACAGCAGGGTGTACACCTTCTTCGATATTGGGAGTAATATCATTTTCTCCCCGCAGGATTGTAGGCACAATATCGAAGGGGTTTTACAACTCGTGCGATATGGGCAGTAATATCATCCTCTCCCCACCTAGATGTTAGAAACTATATCACAGGTGGCTGCACACTTCTTGCCATATTGGGAGTCATATCAACCTCTCCCATCATGGATATTAAGAACAATATTACAAAGGAGGTGTACACCCCCTGCGATATTGAGAGTAATATTATGCTCTCCCCTTTGGGATATTAGGAACGGTATCGCAGGAGGTGTGTACAACCCCTGCGATATTGGGATAATATCATCCTCTCCCCCTGAATATAAGAAACAATATCACAGGAGGATGTACACCCCCTGTGATACTGGGAGTAATATCATTTTCTCCCCCTCTGGATATTCGGAACAATATCACAGTGGGTGTGTACACATATTGCCACTAGTATCATCGCAGAGAGTGTACACCCCCCGTGATGTTGTTCCCATGATCCAGGAGGGAAGAGGATGATATTACTTTCAATATCGCAGGGGGTGTACACACCCCCGGTGATACTGTTCCTAATTTCCACCTGGGAGAGGATGATATGACTCCCAATATCACAGGGGTTATAAACACTCCTTTGATATTGTTCCTAATATCCAGGTGGGGCAAGGATGATATTCCTCCCTGTATGGCAGAGGGTGTACACCCGTCTTTGATACTGTTCATAATGTCTAGAGCGGGAGATGATATTACTCACAAAATCGTAAACACACTGTGTGTCCACCGTGGATCCTAATATCCAGGGAGAGATATTACTCCCCAAGTCGCGGGGGGTGTCCACCCCGCCTGTCACATTGTTTCTTATACCCAGGGAGGAGAGGATGATATCGCTACCAATATTGAAGAAGTGTACATGCCCCCTGTGATATGGTTCCTAATATCCACGTTGGGAGAGGATATTACTCTCAACATCACAGGGGTTGTCCATCCCGCCTGTGATACTGTTCCTACTATCCAGAATAAGAGAGAATGATATTACTCCCAATAGTGCAGGGGGCGTCCCCCACCCCGCCATGTGATATTGTTCTCAAGAGCTAAAGGAAGAGAAGATAATATTATTCTTCGTACTGCAGGGGTTGTACACCCACCTGTGATATTGTTCCTAATATCCAGGGAGGGAGAGCATGATATTACCCCCAATATCGCCGTGGGTGTACACCCACTTTGTGATACTGCTCCTAATATCCAGGGGGTAGAGTATGACATTACTCCCAAGAGAAGAGCGGGTGTATATCCACCCGGTGATACTGCTCCTAATATTCAGGGAAGGCGAAAATGATATACTCCCAGTGTCGCAGAGAGTGAGCAACCCTTCTGTGATATTGTTACTAATATCTGGAGGGGGAGAGGATGATATTACTTTCAAAATCGCAGGCTGTGTACACCCACCCTGTGATATTGTTCCTAAAATCCAGGAAGGGAGAGGACGGTGTGACTTTCCATAGAGTAGGAGCTGTACACCCATGCTGGGATTTTGTTCCTAATATCAAGTGGGGGAGAGCGTAATATTACTCCCAATATGGCAGGGGGTGTACATCCCCCCTGAGATATTGTTCTTGCCATTCAAAACAGGAGAGGATGACATGACTCCAGATATCAAAGAAAGTGCAAACTCCCGTGTGATATTCTTTCTAATATCCAGAAAGGAAGAAGAGGATATTAATCCCCATATTCAAAACCAGCCTGACCAACATGGAGAAACCCTGTCTATACTAAAAATACAAAATTAGCCGGGTGTAGTGGCTCATGCTGGTAATTCCAGCTACTCAGGAGGCTGAGGCAGGAGACTCACTTGAACTCGGGAGGCAGAGGTTGCGGTGAGCCGTGATTGCGCCATTGCACTCCGGCCTGGGCAGCAAGAGTGAAACTCCATCTCAAAAAAATAAATAAGTAAGTAGAGATGGGGTTTTACCACGTCCACCTGCATGATCTCGAACTCCTGACCTCAAGTGATCCGCCCACCTCAGCCTCCCAAAGTGCTGGGATTACAGGTGTGAGCCACCATGCCAGAACACTTCTCACATTTAAAGAGCAATTTGTGGCTGGGTGCAGTGGCTCACACTTGTAATCCCAGCACTTTGGGAGGCCTAGGTGGGTGGATCACCTGAGGTCAGGAGTTCGAGACCAGCCTGGTCAACATGGTGAAACCCCATCTCTACTAAAAATACAAAAATTTGCCGGGCGTAGTGATGCACCCCTGTAATCCCAGCTACTAGGGAGGCCGAGGCAGAATCGCTTGAACCCGGGAGGCGAAGGTCCCAGTGAGCCGAGATCATGCCACAGCACTCCAGCCCGGGCAACAGAATGAGACTCCATCTCAAAAATAATAATAATAATCATAAAGAGCAACTTGTTCTACTTTTATAAATAACTTAAAACACTCAGCCAGGTCGGGCATGGTGGCTCACGTCCGTAATCCCAGAACTTTGGGAGGCTGAGTTTGGCAGATCACCTGAGGTCAGGAGTTGAAGACGAGCCTGGTCAACACGATGAAACCTCGTCTGTACTAAAAATGTAAAAATTAGCCAGACACAGTGGTGCGTGCCTATAGTCCCAGCAACTCGGGGGGCTGAGGCTGGAGAACCACTTGAACCAGGGAGGCGGAGGTTGCAGTGAGCCGAGATCACGCCACTGCATTCCAGCCTGGGCGACGGAGCAAGACTCTTTCTCAAAAAATAAATAAATAAATAAATAAATAAATTCAGCCTTTTATTGAAGGACAATCTTGTCTTTGTCCATAAAGTAAACATGAAATATTTTTTACCTTTTTTGTTCTTTTACTTTGAAAAAGATACCTACTGTTCTGCTTTCCTTCCTAAAACTGTCTACAATGGTTTTCCCGTTATAACAGTTAAAAAAAAAAAATTTAAGAGACAGGGTCTTGCTCTGTTACCCAGCTGGAATGCAGTGGTGTAATCATAGCTTACTGCAACCATGACCTCCAGGGCTTAGGTGATCCTCCCTCTGCAGCCTCCCGAGTAGATAGGACTACAGGTGACTGCTATCATGCCTGGCTATTTTTTTTTTTTTAATTTTTTTAGAGATGACTGTCTCACTCTGTTGCACAGGTTGGTCTTGAACTTCTGGGCTCAAGCAATCCTCCTGCCTTGGCCTCACAAAATGCTGAGATTAAAGGCATGAGCCACCGTGCCCAGCCTCCATTATAAAATTAAAATATCTTTATTGTAGAAAGCTTTAAACACATATCAGAGAATATGGAAGTAAAATTCAGCTGGATCTCACCAAGAGATAGCTGTTGTCTTTTTGTGTATGTGATTGTGTTTGTCTGTGTTTTTTATATGTGCATATTTGTTAAACAAAGGTAGAATCCAAATGCATTAGGCATATCTTACGCAGCACCTCAAATCTTCTTCGCCTTGTGTGTCCTTGAGGCCCTTGGTCACTTTTTCCACCCCAGCTGTCACTGGGCTGATCAAACACATCTGGGTTATAACCAACTACCCACAGGTACAACCCCATGGTCCCTTACCTCCTGCTCATACTGGGTGCCTATCACTTCCCACTCTTGGATTGCCCCTTGCCTTGGAGGTGTGAGGGCCTGTGGGACCTACCTGGTACCCACACATGCACAGTTCAGAAGTCTGTGGGAATTAATGTGCCATGAAGCAAACCTTTTTCCAATGAGATACAGAAGCTGAGGGGTCCGCCCATCCTTCCTTTAGATGGATTGCCCTGTAATGCAGTTATTTATACATCCTCCTGGGAAACAGCTTTAGGAGAACAAGCAACCAACTGTACTTGCACCAAGGGTGGCCAACTTCAAAATGCACCCTTGAACTGACTTAATCTTCCTTCTCCCTTCACTCATCTTTCCCCTACCTCTGCTTCCTGAAAGTACACTTCTTGAAAAAATAATAGCACATACGCTCTTGCCTCAAGCTCTAGATTCTCTAGGTTCTAGGGTATCCAGGTATATCAGACACTACGAATGCTCTATTAATCATCCCTTCAGTTTTTTGTTTTGTTTCGTTTTGTTTTGAGACAGTCTCGCTCTGTTGCCCAGGCTGGAGTGCAGTGGCGCAATCTCAGCTCACTGCAACCTCCACCTCCCAGATTCAAGCAATTCTCCTACCTCAGCCTCCTGGTAGCTGGGATTACAGGCATCCACCACGACACCTGGCTAATTTTTGTATTTTTAGTAGAGATGGGATTTCGTCATGTTGACCAGGCTGCTCTTGAACTTGACCTCAGGTGATCCACCCACCTCAGCCTCCCAAAGTGCTGGGATTACAGGTGTGAGCCACCCTGCCCGGCCATCCCTTCAGCTCTTACCACAATAGTGCACCCTAGTCTGACTTCCAAATGCCATCTGCATCTTGTTACCTGAGAGTATTCTTTAGTATCCAGACTACTTTGCACCTGTTTTTGGCAAGCTGGAAGCACCAGAAAATTGAACCACCCAGGCAGCAGCCCTCAAATGGTGCCTGACAGGAGCTGGTGTTGAAATACCCTCAAGTTCTCACCCTTCTGTGGGCCACCACCAAGCTACGAGCTTCCCCAGTGGAATTAGGGTGGGTTGCTACCAGTGGCAACAGGCTTGATAACTCACTCTTAGTTGTCAAGCTTTCCTTTCCTGTCTCCCTTCCCCTCTCCTGTCTCCCTTCCCTCTCCTGTCTCCCTTCCCCCTCCTCTACTGTGTAAAGGACTAATTTCTAAATAAACTACTTGGGAATAAAAAGGAGGGCAGCAAAAGATACCTTTACAATGTAGAAAGCTGGGAGTTACCACCTAAATCATTAAGTAATCAAACTTAATGTCACCAATTATAGTCACATCATGTGCTTCCTGATGGATGCACTAAGAAGGTCACATCACTTAGGTAGTATTTCTACCAATCTAATCATGAGGAAATAATCAAACAAGTTGAAATCTATAAAGCAATTGGCTTGGACTCTCCAAAGCATCACTGTCTCAAAAAACAAAACAAAATAGAAGGGCTGGTGAACTCTTCTATATTAAAAGAAGCTTAAGGCCGGGTGCGGTGGCCCACACCTGTAATCCCAGCACTTTGGGAGGCCAAGGCGGATGGTGGATCATCTGAGCTCAGGAAATCAAGACCAGCCTGGCCAAAATGGTAAAAATCCCGTCTCTACTAAAAATATAAAAATTAGCTGGGCATGGTGGCGCACACCTGTAGTCCCAGCGACTCGTGAGGCTGAGGCAGGAGAATCACTTGAACCCAGCAGGTGGCGGCTCCAGTGAGCCAAGATCATGCCACTGAACTTCAGTCTGGGTAACGGAGCAAGACTCCATCTCAAAAAATAAATAAATAAAGACTTAAGAGACATGAAAACTAAATGCATTGTGTGATCTTCAAAGAAACTTTGAATCAGGGATAAAGAAAAGCTATACAGAATATTATTAGGACAATGGGGGAAATCTGATGATGGAATGAATATGAGACTGTAGCCACAACCTCCTGGGCTTTGTACAAACCTGCTGGGTTTGTATTTTTAATGTCTACCAAAAACACAAAAATTAGCTGGGTGTGGTGGCAGGTGCCTGTAGTCCCAGCTACTCAGGAGGCTGAGACAGGAGAATCATCTGAACCCGGGAAGCGGAGGTAGCAGTGAGCAGAGATTGCAACACTGTACTCCAGCCTGGCGACAGAGCGAGACTCCGCCTCAAATTAAAAAAAAAAAAAAAAAAAAAAGAAAAAAGAAAAAAGAAAGGGTACCCTCTGAAAACTGTGCTGTGAAAGACACAAGAGAAAATTTAAAAGCCAAAGGACATACAACCATCTCCCCCACAAAAAAGCCTTCCAGTAGAATTAGAAGCCATACTTTACTACACCTACAAAAGATTAGGAACCGTTCTTGAAGTAGGAATCTCAAAAATCATCCTGAATGATTATCAGTCCTGCTCACAAAATGCAAACTTCAAGAAAAAAAGACTGAAAAGACTGAAAGAACCTCAGGTTCCTGTGGGCTAATACCAAAATGTCTAACTCACATATAACTGAAGTCCCAGAAGAAGTGAAAGAGAATGGAACAGAAGAAATATTTTTAAAACTAATAGCTCCAAATTTTCCAAACTGGCCGACAGACATAAATTTACAGATTTAAGAAGCTCTGCAAATCTCAAAAATAAATCTCAGGATAAACACAAATAAAATGACACCTAGATACACCACAGGCAAACTGCTAAAAAACAAAAATAAAGAGAAAATCTTGAAAGCAGGCAGAGAGTAATAACACATTACATACGGAGTAATGAATGATGCAAATGACGGCTCCATTTTACAATAAAGATAAGAAACATATCTAGAAATAAATTTAACAAAATATGTATAAGACTTCTGAACTGAAAACTACAAAACAGAACTAAAAAGAAATTTTTTTTTTTTTGAGATGGAGTTTCGCTCTTGATGCCCAAGCTGGAGTGCAATGGCATCATCTCCGCTCACTGCAACCTCTGCCTCCCGGGTTCAAGCGATTCTCCTGCCTCAGCCTCCCCAGTAGCTGGGATTACAGGCATGTGCCACCACGCCCAGCTAATTTTGTATTTTTCGTAGAGAAGGGGTTTCTCCATGTTGGTCAGGCTGGTCTCGAACTCCCTACCTCAGGTGATCCACCTGCCTCGGCCTCCCAAAGTGCTCGGCTCACTGCAACCTCCGCCTCTTGAGCAAGTTGAAGCGATTCTGCTGCCTCAGCCTCCCAACTAGCTGGGACTACAGGCGCCCGCCACCATACCTGGCTAAGTTTTGTATTTTTAGTAGAGACGGGGTTTCACCATGTTGGCCAGGCTGGTGTCGAACTGACCTCAGGTGATCCGCCCGCCTCAGACTCCCAAAGTGCTGGGATTACAGGCGTAAGCCACCATGCCCAGCCTAAAAAGAAATTTTGAAAAGCCTAAATAAGAAGGAAAATGCACCAAGTTCATATATTTGAAGACTCAATACTGTTTAGGTATCGTTTCTTTCCAAATTGATCCATAGATTCAATGCAATCCCAATCACAATTTTACCAAATTTTTCTGTGGAAACTGGTAAGATAATTCTAATATTTATAATGGAAATGCAGAGGATTTAGAATATTCACATCAAGCTTGAAAAACAACAACAAAATTGGAGGACCTACAATGACATGACTTCAAGACTTACTAAAGCTATAGTAATTAAAAGTGTGGTACTAACATAAGGATTGAACAATGGAACCGAAAAGGGAGCACAGAAATCAATTACCATTTGTACAGTCATCTTAATTTCAAAAATGCAATACCATAGCATTTTCAACAATTGGTGCTGGAACGACTGGATATCTATACGGAAAAAAAATTAATGTTTAATTATATCTCACACCATTCACATAAACTAGAGATGGATGATAGGCCTAAACATAAAACTAAAACTATAACATTTATAGGCCGGGCATGGTGGCTCACGCCTGTAATCCCAGAATGTTGGCAGGCCGAGATGGGCGGATCACGAGGTCAAGAGTTCAAGACCAACCTGGCCAACATGGTGAAATCCTGTATCTACTAAAAATACAAAAATTAGTTGGGCGTGGTGGTGCGCATCTGTAATCCCAGCTACTCGGGAGGCTGAGGCAGGAGAATCACTTGAACCTGGGAGGCAGAGGTTGCAGTGAGCTGAGACTGCGTCACCGCACCCCCACCTGGACGACAGAGTAAGACTCTGTCTCAAAAAAAAAAAAAAAAATTACAGAAGAAAACATGAAAGATTATCTTCACAGTCCGAAGGTAGCCAAGATTTCTTAGGACTCAGAAAGCAACAACTATAAAAGAAAATATAAGAAAAAACTGATTACATCAAAATGTAAAACTTCCGTTCATCACACAACTCTAAGAAAATGAATAGGCAACCAGACAGAGGACAGGTAACCAGGATATAAAGGTTATATAAATAATTCCTACAACTCAATAAAAAGACACACAACCCAATTTAAAACGGTCAAAAGATTTGAGCAGGCACTTCACAATGTATTATACGTTGTCATCAGCACAGGAAAAAGTGCTCAATATCGTTAGTGACTGACGACTAAAATTAAGACCATGACACACCACACCCATCAGAGTAACTAAAAAGACTGACAACACCAAATGTTGGCAAGGACACAAAGCAACTGGAACTCTCATACACTGTTGGCAGGAAACAGGCTGATAAAACCACTCAGCTGTTAACGCACACTACTCTTCATGAAAAAGAAAGGATGACTCCAAGGACTGGGCCACAGGCCCAGGGAGTAGAGCAGCAGAGGCCCAATCCCAGGCCTTGAGCCCTATTGGTTTTTTGAGACGAAGTCTTGTTCAGTCGCCCAGGCTGGAGTGCAGTGGCACAATCTCGGCTCACTGCAATCTCTGTCTCCCAGATTCAAGCAATTCTCCAGCCTCAGCCTCCCAAGTAACTGGGACTACAGGTACCCGCCATCATGCCCAGCTAATTCTAATTCTTGTATTTTTAGTAGAGATGGGGTTTCACTATGTTGCGTAGACTGGTCTTGAACTCCTGAGCTCAAGTGATCCACCCGCCTCGGCCTCCCAAAGTGCCAGGATTACAGGCGTGAGCCACCGCGCCTGGCCTATTGGTTCTTTATAGATCTTGAATATCAGTCTTTTGTCAAATAGGTCCCTGTGCTTCCCCATTCACTTTCTTACAGTAGTCTGTGATTACATTTTTATGTAATCAATCATATTTATCTTTGTGTGTGTGTTTGCTTTTTTAAGTGACTCTATGGCATCCTGAGGCCTAAGAAACCTTTGCACACGCTCAGGTCATGGAGATACTCTTCTCATCTTCTTCTAAAAGCCTCACGGTTTTCTAATTTTGGAAATAGGTCTAGGCTGGGTACACTAGGTGCAGTTGCTCACACTTGTAATCCCAGCACTTTGGGAGGCTGAGGCAGGTGGATTGCATGAGGTGAGGAGTTCAAGACCAGCCTGGCCAACATCGTGAAATTCCATCTCTACAAAAAACACAAAAATTAGCTGGGCCTGGTGACATGTTCCCGTAGTCCTGGCTACTCAGGGGGCTGAGATGGAAGGCTTGCTTCAGCCTGGAAGGTGGAGGCTGCAGTGAGCTGAGATCACTCTACTGCACTCCAGCCTGGGTGACAGAACAGACTCTGTCTCAAAAAAAAAAGAAAGATATTAGGCTGGGTGCAGTAGAGACATTAGGCCTGGTGCAGTGGCTCAAGCCTATAATCCCAACACTTTGGGAGGCCAAGGCAAGCAGATCACCTGAGGTAGTGAGTTCGAGACCAGCCTGACCAACATGGAGAAACCTTGTCTCTACGAAAATAAAATTAGCCAGGTGTGGTGGTGCATGCCTGTAATCCCAGCTACTTGGGAGGCTAAGGCAGAAGAATCGTTTGAACCTGGGAGGCAGAGGTTGCAGTGAGCTGAGATCGCACCATTGCACTCCAGCCTGGACAATAAGAGTGAAATTCTGTCTCAAAAAAAAAGAAAGAAAAGAAAGAAAGAAATTAAGTAGCCAGGAGCAGTGGCTCACGCCTGTAATCCCAGCACTTGAGGCTGAAGTGGAAGGATCGCTTGAGGATCAGGAGTTCAAGACAAGCATAGGGAACAGAGCTGTCTCTACAAGCAATAAAACATTAGTCGGGCATGGTGGAGCATGCCTGTAGTCCCAGTTACTCAGGAAGCTGTGGTGGGAGGATCACTTGAGTCGGGGTGAGGAGGGGGTCAAGGCTGTAGTGAGCCATGATCATACCACTACACTCCAGCCTGGACAACACAGGAAGATTCTGTCTCAAAAAAGAAAGAAAGAAATTAAATATATACCTGTCATATGATCCCAAAATTCTGATAGGTGTTTTCCCAGAGGAAGTAAAAACATGATCAAAAAAAAAACAAAAACAAAAACTCAGGGGGTAGAAGAGAGAGAGCCTGGACTAGGATAGTGGCTATGGCAAGAAATCATGAATTCAAGATATTAAAAAGGTAAAGACTGGCAAAGATGTTTTATGCTTCTCCATTTCCTTATCACCTAAAAGCATTTCTTTTTTTTTTTTTTTTCTTTTTTTTTGAGAAGGAGTCTCACTCTGTTGCCCAAGCTGCAGTGCAATGGCACAATCTCGGCTCACAAAAGCATTTATTATTATATGCAGAGGGCTGAAGAAGCGGGTCAGGTGGGCTCTGGATATACAGTACAAGAGGGAGATGTGACAAGGTGATGGGTGAGATTCTGACTGTGAAGGTCAAGAACAGCTCAATGAACAAGACTGGAGCAAGTTTCTTCTATTTTCATTTACAAACACAGTGCTATAATGTTCATGATACTTAAAAAAAATTGGCAGAAGTAGAAAGAAATGGCCAGACATGGTGGCTCACTTCTGTAATCTCAGCACTTTGGGAGGCTAACGCAGGCAGATCACCTGAGGTCAGGTGTTCAAGACCAGCCTGACTAACATGGTGAAACCTCGTCTCTACTAAAGATACAAAAATTAGCCAGGCGTGGTGATGGGTGCCCGTAATTCCAGCTCTTCAGGAGGCTGAGGCATGAGAATCACTTGAATCTGAGAGGCAAAGGTTGCAGTGAGTTGAGATCACACCACTGCACTCTAGCCTGAGCAAGAGTGAGACTCTGTCTCAAAAAAAAAAGTAGAAAAAAATTTTTAATTGAAAAGAAATCTCAAAATATTGTTACCTCTAAAGCCTTATGCAGCTCACCACAGTCTGAAGTATGTCTTTTTTTTTTTTTTTTTTTTTTGGAGACGTTCTGTTGCTCAGGCTGGAGTACAGAGGTGCAATCTCAGCTCACTGCAACCTCCACCTCCCAGGTTCAAGTGATTCTCGTGCCTCAGCCTCCCGAGTAGCTGGAACTACAGGCATGCACCACCACACCCAGCTGATTTTCTGTATTTTTAGTAAAGACAGGGCTTCAGGGCTTCACCATGTTGGCCAGGTTGGTCTCAAACTCCTGACCTCAGGTGTTCTGCCCACCTCAGTCTCCCAAAATGCTGGGATTACAGGCAAGAGCCACCACACCCGGCCTGAAGTATGTCTTAAAATCTGTAGGAAAGGAATCCAGTAATCTCAGCACTTTGGGAGGCCGAGGTAGGCACATCACAAGGTCAGGGGTTTGAGATCAGCCTGGACAACATGGTGAAACTCCATCACTACTAAAAATACAAAAATTAGCCAGGCATGGTGGCGGGCGCCTGTAATCCCAGCTATTCAGGAGGTTGAGGCAGGAGAATCGCTTGAACCTGGGAGACAGAGCTTGCAGTGAGCCGAGATCGCGCCATTGCACTCCAGCCTGGGCAACAAGAGTGAAACTCCGTCTCAAAAAAAAAGGAAAAAAAAAAAAACCTGTAGGAGCATAGGATTAATTCCCTCACACTATGATCATTTCTCTATACTCCCACACTCAGCCATGAGAGAACTGCAGGGCCATACACTAATCACTGAATCCCCACTCAGCACAGTCCCCACCCAGCACAGACTATGAAGAGCATTTTAGCCTTATTTTAGCTTCTCTCCACATCAAAACTGCCAGTTCAGTATTAAAAATGAGTGCCTTGAGTGAAGAAATGTTAAAAGCTGCAGAGATGGAAAAATATCCACTAGGCTTTCTGCCCTTGAACCAGTGCTGAGACAGTCAATCATCATTATTCAGGGTAGTTATGTCCTTTAATGGCATCATGAACACTGAACTAGCAAACACTGAGCCACTGCTCCTAGGGGAAATACAGGGTTACTCAACAGGCCAATATATAACCTTGTTTTATGTGTGCTTCTGTTTAAAGACGTCTTATTTAATATATATGGTTGATGCATTAACACTGAACTCACAGCCGACAACAAAAGTGGTGCCTGAACAAAGCTAATCTAAAAGCTTATCTTTTCTCTATAAGATACATCACAGCCTTCAACTTGGAAATGCTAGATAGCACTTCTACTCTTGGAGGCCATTGTAAACAGCAAAATCACCAAAAGCACAAAAACACACAAAAAAATGGCACTACGTATACAGCCAAAATAACACTTATGAATAGTTTTAGAGCTGAAACAGGAAGGCAGAGTGTCACCTTATTTGAACACAGCTGGGAAAGCATCAGTGGGCGACTCAGAATTTTTCACAACTATCCTCTCCCACAGCTAGCTCAGTTACATTTTTCATACACTTATCTCCAACTATACCGTTTATACAAGATAACACGTTTTGGTGTACATTACATAACAGCAACCTCTGACAGTTTCTGCCTCCCTGAGAAGACTAGCACACAAACAGTTCTCTGCTTGATACCACTATAATTAACAGCCTGATAAGTGTTGAACTGAGAACAGACGACTTTAAAAAACACTCCGAGAGGGGCACGGTGGCTCACGCCTATAATCCCAGCATTTTGGGAGGCCAAGGCGGGAGAATCAACTGAGGTCGGGAGTTCGAGACCAGCGTAACCAACACGGAGAAACCCCCTTCTCTACTAAAAATTCAAAATTAGCCGGGTCTGGTGGTGCACACCTGTAATCCCAGCTACTCGGGAGGCTGAGGCAGGAGAATCGCTTAAACCCGGGAGGTGGAGGTGGCAGTGAGTCAAGATCGTGCCATTGCACTCAGGCCTGGGCAACAAGAGTGAAACTCAGTTCCCCAAAAAAACAACAGACAAACAAAAAACAAAACTCCCGCCCAGGCGCAGTGGCTCACACCTGTAATCCCAGCACTTTGGGAGGCTGAGGCGGGTGGATCACCTGAAGTCAGGAGTTCGAGACCAGCATGGCCAACATGGTGAAACCCCGTCTCTACTAAAAATACCAAAAATTAGTCGGGCGTAGTGGCGCGCGCCTGTAAGCCCAGCCACTGAGGAGGTGAGACAGGAGAGTCGTTTAAACCCAGGAGGCAGAGGCTGCAGTGCGCCAAGATCTGCCATTGCACTCCACCCTAGGCAACAAGAGTGAAACTCCATCTCATAAAAAAGAAACTCTCCTAAACAATACCAGACCTGAGACCACTGAATTACCTGACCCAATCCAAGAGTTAAATGCTAGTTTCCAAAAACTAAAGTTTTAAATGTCTGTGCCTCAGACTGCGAGTTCTGTGGAGGACTAGACCTAGAAAGCCTAGAAAACCACCAATATCCATCAAATAATAGAGAAACAAAATGTGGTATATCCACACAATAAATAATTCAGTTATCTAAAAAATGAAGTTGATACATGCTACATACAACATAGATGAACTTTGAATCATATTAAGTGAAATAAACCAAATGAAAGAACAAATATTGTATAATACAGTATTGAGAATAGGTAAATTCACAGATTAGTGCTGCTGGGAGGAGGAGGAAATAATGGGTGTCTGCTAATGGGTTTCAGGGTTTCTTTTAGGGATGATAAAAATGTTCTGGAATTAGACAATGGTGGTGGTTGCACAACCTTGTGAATATACTAAAGCCACTGAATTGCACACTTTAAAAGGGTGAATTTAGACTGAGTGTGGTGGCTCACACCTGTAATCCCTGCACTTTGGAAGGGCGAGGAGTTGAGACTATCCTAGCCAACACGGTGAAAAATACAAAAATTAGCTGGGTGTGGTGGCGTATGCCTGTAATTCCAGCTACTTGGGAGGCTGAAGCAAAAGAATCACATGAACCCAGGAGGCGGAGGTTGCAGTGAGCCGAGATGGCGCCACTGTACTCCAGCCTGGGCAACAGAGGGAGACTACGTCTCCATTTTTTTAAAAAGGGGGTGAATTTAACTGCATGTGAATTATATCTCAATTTTTTTTTTTTTTTTTTTTTTTTTTTTTTTTTTGAGATGGAGTCTCGCTCAGTCAGCCAGGCTGGAGTGCAGTGGTGCCATCTCGGCTCACCAATGGGCAACTCCTGCCTCCCGGGTTCAAGCGAATCTCATGCCTCCGCCTCCCGAGTAGCAGGGATTACAGGCGCCCGCCACCAGGCCTATTTTTGCATTTTTTAGTAGAGACGGGGTTTCACTATATTAGCCAGGCTGGTCTAGAACTCCTGGCCTCAAGCGATCCTCCCACGTCGGCCTTCCAAAGTTCTGGGATTACAGGTGTAATCACCGCGCCAGACCTCTATCTCAATTTGATAACAAGGCTCAATACTCAGCTAAACTGAGTGTCAAATTTTTATATTTTAATTTTTTTCCCCCCGTGACACGGTCTCGCTCTGTCGCCCGGGATGGAGTGTCGTGGTGCGGGTGCGACCTCAGCTCACTATAGGCTTGACCTCCCGGGAACATGGGGGCACACCACCACCACGCCCGGCGTCAAATTCCTTTTAAATCAATCATTTCTTCCCAGCGTCCCCCGCTCCCTGAAACTCAACTTCGTTTAGCTATTAACACAAACTTCAGATTCCCCATTCCTGTCTACAGGCAGCGTCTTCAGGAAAGCGCCACCACGGACACCTGGCTGTCCGCACCGCGGTTGGGTCCTGGCGCATTGGTGCCAGGTTCCTTGTACCCCGCCTTCCTACCCATCTCTCGGGAAGCCCCGATACTGAGCCCCTCACTGCACTGGTGAACTAGAACAGGCCTCTGGACTCAGCATCTCTACGCTGAGACCTCAGGATCAGCTCCACCGCAGCCCCACGTTCTCGACTCGGAAGCTGGGCCTTCCCACGCTCCACACCCACGGCTAGAACCACTCTGAGGGAAGCTGCTCTCCTCTCCCACTTACGCGCCTCCGGCAGCGCTGCCGTGCACGCAGGGAGCTCGATCTAGGCTATGGACAAGGGGAAAAGAGCTTAGATGGAGGCCGCGCAGAGAACGGGAAGGGTCTGTGAGGGCCTCTGGGAAGAAGGTCCGAACCCACCCCCACCGCCAGAGGGCAAAAAAAGACAGACCGGAGGAGGAACCGTAAATCAAGCAGGAGGGGAAAAGAGCCGCAAAGCCGTCTGCCGCAGCCCTAAAGCAACCTGGAGGCGCACTGCTGGCGTCTACGTGCTGAGCCGCTCGCCCTGCCCCTTCCCTGCGCGCCCCCTGCCTCCTACTTCCCTCCAGTTTCCCTCGGTCCGCGGCCGTCGGATCTCTGCTGCCCCCTGGTAGGTCGAGGGTTTTGTTAGGCCTTCAGGGGGCTAGTTGGGCCCGCGTGGTTCACACTTCACATGCCCCGCGTCCATTAGGATGCGGGGCCCACCCAAGCACAATTGGGAAAATCTTAGGAAGAATGGTTCTCAGAGACCTTCCCAGATTCCGCCCCGGCGGAGGCAGCGGTGGACCTGGTGGTTCTGGAGGCCCCTCACCACCGCCGCACACATCCAGTCGTCACCGGATGGCGCCTTCGGTTAGCGACGACTGCAGGGAAATGGAGAAGTGCGGCTTGCCGAGGTCCTCTCTAGAATGCCCCCTGGGGCCGGGCGTGGTGGCTCAGGCCTGTAATCCCAGCACTTTGGGAGGCTGGGGTGGGCGAATCATGAGGTCAGGAGTTCGAGACCAGCCTGGTCAACATGGTGAAACCCGTCTCTACTAAAAATACAAAAAATAAACCGAGCGTGATAGCGCGCGCCTGTAATCCCAGCTCCTCGAGAGGCTGAGGCAGGAGAATCGCTTGAACCCGGGAGGCGGAGGTTGCAGTGAGCCGAGATCGGGCCTCTGCACTCCAGCCTGGATGACAGAGCGAGACTCCGTCTCGGAAAAATATAAATAGAAAGATAGATAGATAGATAGATGATAGATAGTCCAACCTCAGAAAGGAAAAGGGCCTTCTATGTATAAAAATTGAGCAATAAATCATAAAATAAATGGATAAATGTAACTACCTACATTAAACTTTTTAAACTTATGTTAAAAAAAAAAAACACAAAACACTTTTTGGTTTTTTTTTTGGAGATAGGGTCTCACTCTGCTGCCCAGGCTGGAATGCAGTGGCATGATCATAGCTCACTGCACCCTTGAACTTCTGGGCTTAAGGGGTCCTCCTGCCTCAGCCTCCTGAGTAGGTGGAACCACAGGCCCATGTCACTGTGCCCAGATTTTTTTTTTTTTTTTGTAGATACAGGGTCATGCTTTGTCACCCATACTAACAAAAGTTTAAACAAGAAAAAAGGTAAATATTATTACCATATATGGTAAGAGAGTTCATATATTAACTTCAAAGAAAAATAAATGAAATGAGTGAATATTTCACAAAAGGAGAAATACAATAAATATGAAAAGTTTAACTTCAATAAAAGTAAAATATATATATATTAAAACAAGTATAACATCATTTCACCCATTAAATTAGGAAATTAAAATGTTTATTTTTACACAAACATTATATGAACACATTCTTAATGAATTTTGAAGGTATTGCTTTAGTGGTTTTTATCTTTGCTGCACTGGGGAAGTCCAATGCCATTCTAATGTCCTGTTGCTTTTTATATAACCTGATACTTTGTATGTGAAAAGAATATAATTATACTTTTATTAGTTTTCATAGTAGATGTTTTCATTTAAGATATATCCTCTACCTCTTAGGATCTAGAATTTCTCAGTGTAGCTATTCCACCTGGAGCTCTTCAGCCTCTGTACTTTGGACTGATGGTCTTCTGGTCTGGTGAATCCTGCCTTCCCAAGATTTATACTCCTCACCCAGGAATTTCATTTACCTTTCCTCTGTGTTGGATCTTGTTTCCTAAATCCTGCATCTTCCTCTTTCTTGGTTTCCTTTTACATTTTCATGGAGACATTATTCTGTAACTTTCTGAGAAAGAGTGGGCAATAATTTATGTTTTTTTAGAATATGTATTTCTAAATTTATTTTTACTTTTTCATTTTATCAATGTGTTGTTGAATTTGATTTGCTGATTTTTTTTGAAAATGTATCTATGTTTGTCAGGGATATTGTTGTGTTCTTGTCTGGTTTTGGTATTGGGCTAATATTGGCTTCATGGAATAAGTTTAGAAGTATTCTCTCCTCTTCAGTTTTTTTAAATAAATTGTTTGAGTAGACTTGGCCTTAATTCTTCTTCAAATGCTTAGTAGAATTCAGCAGTGAATCCATCAGGTCCTGGACTTTTCTTTGATGGGAGACTTTTTATCACAGCTTCCATCTTGTTACTCTTGTTACTTATTTATCTCTTCAGGTATTCTTTATCTTTTTTTAGACGACCAACCAACAGGGTGTTCAGGTTTTCTATTTCTTTATGGTTTGGTTTTGGTAGGTTGTGTATGTCCAGGAATCTATCCATTTCTTTTAGGTTTTCCAGTTTCTTGGCACATAGTTGTTCATAGTAGTCTGTAATGATGTTTTGTATTCTCTGGTATCAATGTAATTTTTTTGTCTCTGATTTTATTTATTTGGGTTTTCTTTCTTTTTTTCTTCTTAGTCTAGAGACTTGTCAATTTTATCTTTTTAAAAAACCAACTTTTGTTTCATTGACCATTTATATTGTTTAATTTAGTTTTTCTGGGGTTTTTTTGTTTTTGAGACGGAGTCTCTCTCTGTTTCCCAGGCTGGAGTGCAGTGGCACGATCTCAGCTCACTGCAACCTCTCCCTCCTGGGTTCAAGCAATTCTCCTGCCTCAGCCTACTGAGTAGCTGGGATTACAACTGCCCACCACCATGCCTGGCTAATCTTTGGTACTTTTAGTAGAGATGGGGTTTCATCACGTTGGCCAGGCTGGTCTCAAACTCCTGACCTCAAGTGATCTACCCACCTTGTCCTCCCAAAGTGCTGAGGTTACAGGCGTGAGCCACCGCACACAGCTTCTGCACTAATCTTAATTTCTTTTTTTTTTTTTTTTTCCGAG
Source organism: Theropithecus gelada (assembly GCF_003255815.1). Lineage (NCBI taxonomy): Eukaryota > Metazoa > Chordata > Mammalia > Primates > Cercopithecidae > Theropithecus > Theropithecus gelada. The sequence goes on from NC_037669.1 coordinate 100,913,019, forward strand.
ACACGATCTCCCTCTGTCGCCCAGGCTAGAGTGCAGTGGCGCTATCTCTGCTTACTGCAACATACGCCTCCTGGATTCAAGTGATTCTCCCGCCTCAGCCTCCTTAGTAGATGAGATTACAGGCGCACACCACCACACCCCAGCTAATTTTTGTATTTTTAGTAGAGATGGGATTTTACTATATTGTTCAAGCTGGCCTCGAACTCCCGACCTCAGGTGATCCGCCTGCCTTGGGCTCCCAAAGTGTTGGGATTACAGGCGTGAGCCACCCACCACGCCTGGTCACTACACTGATCTTTATTGTTTTTTCCTCCTCCTAATTTTGGGTTTGGCTTTTTGTTGCTTTTTCTAGTTCCTTGAGGAATATTGTTAGATTTTTTATTTCAAAAGTTGCTGAAAGCCCAGGTGTGGTAGCTCACGCCTGTAATCCCAGCACTTTAGGAGGCTGAGGCGGGTGGATCACCTGAGGTCAGGAGTTCAAGACCAGCCTGGCCAACATGGTGAAACCCCTGTCTCTACTAAAAATACAAAAACAATTACCTGGGTGTGGTGGTGGGCACCTGTAATCCCAGCTACTCAGGAGGCTGAGGCAGGAGAATTGCTCGAACCCAAAAGGCGGAGGTTGCAGTGAGCCAAGATCGTGCCATTGCACTCCAGCCCAGCACTTCAGCCTGGGTGACAGAGTGAGACAGCATCTCAAAAAAAGGTGCTGAAAAAGCATTGCATAAAATTCAACATCTCTTTATGATAAAAACAACAACTTGGATATGGAAGGAACATACCTCAACGTGACAAAGGCCATATATGACAAACGCATAGCTAATATTCTATGGAATAGAGAAATATTGAAAGTCTTTCCACTAAGATTTTGGTTTTTGTTTTTGGGATTTTCTTCTTTTTCTTTCTTTCTTTTTTTTTTTTTTTTTTTTTCCGACAGAGTCTCCCTCTTTTCTCTCAGTCTGGAGAGCAATGGCGCGATCTCAGCTCACTGCAACCTCCGCCTCCCAGGTTCAAGCGATTCTCCTGCCTCAGCCTCCCTAGTAGCTGGGATTACAGGTGCCCACCACCACGCCCAGCTAATTTTTTGCGTATTTTTTGTAGAGATGGGGTTTTACCATGTTGGCCAGGCTGGTCTCGAACTCCTGACCTCAGGTGATCCACCCGCCTTGGCCTCCCAAAGTGCTGGGATTACAGGCATGAACCACGGTGCCCAGCCAACTAATATTTTGAATAAGACAAGTATGCATACTTTTACTACTCTTATTTAACATAGTACTTGAAGTCCCGGTCAGAGCAATTAGGAAAGAGAAAGAAATAAAAGGCATCCAAATTGAAAAGAATGAAGTCAGATTACTCTGGTTTGCAGATGACATGATCTAATATTTAGAAAAATCTTGTCCGGGCTCTTGCCTATAATCCCAGCACTTTAGGAGGCTGAGGTAGGAGGATCACTTGCGGCCTGGAATTGAAGACCAGCCCGGACAACATAGTGAAACCGTAGACCCCATCTCTACAAAAAAGATTTCTTTTAAAAAATAGGGAAATGCTACCAGACATTGATCTGGGCAAAGATTTTTTAGGTAAGTCCTCCAAAACCCATGCAATAAAAGCAACAATAGATAAATGGGATTACATCACATTAAAAAAGCATTTGCACCTCAAAAGAAACAAGCAATAAAGTGAAGAGACAACATACAGAATGGGAGAAAATATTTGCAAACTATACATCCAACAAGGCATTAATAACTGAAATATATATATATACACACACACATATAAAAACTCAAGCAACTCAAAAGCAAAAAATACCCAAATAATTTTATTTCAAAATGGTCCAAAGACATGCATAGACATTTCTTAAAACAAGACATACAAATGACTAACAGTTTTTTTAAGTGCTCAATATCACTAATAATTATAGAAATATAAATTAGAAGTGCAATGAAATATTACCTCACCCCTATTGGAGTGGCTATTAACAAAAAGGTGAAAGATAACTGATGTTGGCGAGGATGTGGAGAAAAGGAAATGCTTGCATACTGTTAGTGGGAAAGTCAAGTCTTACAGTCACTGTGGAAAACAGTACGGCAGTTGCTCAAGAAACTAAGAACTACCATATGACCCAGCAAGCCCACTGCTGGGTCTATAGCCAAAAGAAAGGAAATCAGTTATGTTGAAGAGCTATCTGCATTCCCATGTTTATTGCAGCCCTATTCACAGCAGACAAGATATGGAATCAACCCACGTGTCTACCAATGAATGAATGGATAAAGCAAATGTAGTAAATATTCACCATGGAATACTACTCAGCCATTAAAAAATCTTGTCATTTGCAGCAACATGAATGGAACTGGAAGTCATTATGTTAAGTGAAATAAGCCAGGCACAGAAAGACAAATATTACACCTTCTTACTCATATGCGGGAGCTAAAAAAGTGGATCTCATGGTGGCAGACAGTAGAATGGTGGTTACCAGAGGCTAGGAAGGGAAGTAGAGAAGGATGAAGAGAAACTGGTTAAAAGGTACAAAAATACAATTAGATAGAAGAACAAGTTCTAGTATTCAATAGTATAGTAGGGAAATTATAGTTAACCATAGTTTATTATGTATTTCAAAATAGCTAGAAAAGAAGGATTGTAATATTCCCACCACAAAGAAAAGATGAATGGGCCGGGAGCAGTGGCTCACACCTGTAGTCCCAGCACTTTGGGAGGCCGAGGCGGGCAGATCACCTGAGGTCAGGAGTTCGAGACTAGCCTGGCCAAGATGGTGAAACCCCATCTCTACTAAAAATACAAGAATTAGCTGGGAGTAGTGGCGGGGCACCTGTAATCCCAGCTACTCAGGAGGCTGAGGCAGGAGAATCGCTTGAAACCAGGAGGCAGAGGCTGCAGTGAGCTGAGAGTGTGGCATTGCACTCCAGCCTGGGTGACAAGAATGAAACCCTATCTTGAAAAACAAAAAAACAAAAAAACATGAAAAAAAATGAATAGAGGCCGGGTGCCGTGGCTCATGCCTGTAATCCCACCACTGTGGGAGGCTGAGGCAGGTAGATCACCCGAGGGTAAGCTTTCAAGACCAGCCTGGCCAACATGGTGAAACCCCATCTCTACCAAAACTACAAAAATTAGCCAGGCATGGTGGCACACACCTGCAGTCCCAGCTACTCAGGGCTAAGGTGTGAGAATCCCTGGAACCCAGGAGGCAGACAGAAGCTGCAATGAGCCGAGATCACGACACTGCACTCCAGCCTGGGCAACAGAGTAAGACCCTTTTTCTAAACAAAGAAAAGAGAAAATAAATGGATAACCCAGTTACCCTGAGGTGATCATGTACACGTTGTTTACAGGTATGAAAATATCACATGTGCCTCAAAAGTATATACAACTAGTATATATGTTTTTTGGGGTTTTTTGGAGATAGGGTCTTACTTTGTTGTCCAGACTGGAGTGCAGTGGCATCATCTCGGCCCAGCGCAACCTTCGCCTCCTGGGTTCAAGTGATTCTCGTGCTTCAGTCTCCCAAGTAGCTGGGATTACAGGCACCCACCACCATGCCCAGCTCCTTTTTGTATTTTTATTTTTTAATTTAATTAATTTATTTATTTATTTTGAGATGGAGTCTCGCTCTGTCACCCAGGCTGGAATGCGGTGGCACGGTCTTGGCTCACTGCAACCTCCGTCCCCCTGGGTTCAAGAGATTCTGCTGCCTCAGCCTCCCAAGTAGCGGGATTACAGGCGTGAACCACCATTTCCAGCTAATTTTTGTATTTTTAATAGAGATAGGGTTTCACCATGATGGCCAGGCTGGTCTCGAACTCCTGACCTCAGGTGATCCTCCCACCTTGGCATACCAAAGTGCTGGGATTACAGGCGTGAGCCACTGTGACCTGCCCTGTATATCGATTTTTTCATTGTGAAAAAATAAATAAATTGTTTCAGTGGCCGCTGAGGTGTCCCTTGCTTCTACTGGTGTATGCCTTCAATACTACTGTGCTGACACTTTCTCAAGTTGTCTCACAATAATAGAATTAGCCTTATTGAAACACCTGTATTCATTACACAGCTTCCTTCTAAGATGCTCCAGGCTTTTAAAATTATCCTTTATCGCCGGGCGCGGTGGCTCACGCCTGTAATCCCAGCACTTTGGGAGGCCGAGGCAGGCGGATCACAAGGTCAGGAGATCGAGACCACGGTGAAACCCCGTCTCTACTAAAAATACAAAAAATTAGCCGGGCGCGGTGACGGGCGCCTGTAGTCCCAGCTACTCAGGAGGCTGAGGCAGGAGAATGGCATGAACCCGGGAGGCGGAGCTTGCAGTGAGCCGAGATCGCGCCACTGCACTCCAGCCTGGGCGACAGAGCGAGACTCCGTCTCAAAAAAAAAAAATAAAATAAATAAAATAAAATAAAATAAAATAATCCTTTATCCTGAGCAGAATTCTTTGAGATAGAGAGAGGGACAGGTGAAGTCACACCTCACACTTCACAGCAGAAGTATTATTCCACAACCTTAAAGCACACTCCTGTGAGCCACAGGAATTCTAACTTCTTCCAACGCCGCTAGTTGTTTGTGAACATGCCTTCAAGCACATGCTAAAATCTTTTTTTTTTTTTTTTTTTTTTTTTTTTTTTTTTTGAGACAGAGTCTTGCTCTGTCACCCAGGCTAGAGTGCAGTGGCACGAGCTTGGCACACTGCAACCTCCACCTCCTGGGTTCCAGTGATTCTCCTGCCTCAGCCCCCCGAGTAGCTGGGATTACAGGCGCCCACCACCACGCCCAGCTAATTTTTGTATTTTTAGTAGAGATGGGGTTTCACCATGTTGGCCAGCCTGGTCTCAAACTGCTGACCTTGTGATCTGCCTGCCTCAGTCTCCCAAAGTGCTGGGATTATAGGCGTGAGCAACCACGCCTGGCAAAATCAGACATATTTAAAATTGATTTTTTCTACCTGAAATGTCACCACAGTTTAATGAAGAATGAATCTTTATTGTTTTCAAGGCAGAAAGGAGGGCTGTCTAGAAGATAGGGTAGGAATCGAAGTTATTTTCAAAGCTTACTGATCAATCGTGCAGCCCACTTGTATCCTGGAGCACGAGAGAATGCAGACTGTCTCCCCATTTGCTCAACTCCTTCCTCCCTGCCCACCACTTCTTGCCCACTGTGTGCCCCTGCTGATCTTACGGCTGAAGTGAGTGACATTAGTGCTTGGCATAAGACTAGTGGAAAAAATTGTTTTGTTGTTGTGGTAAGAACACTTACCATGAGATCTACCCCCTTGACAAAATTGTAAGTGCACAAATATACGATTGTGGACTATAAGCGCAATGTTGTACAACAGACCTCTAGAACTTATTCATCTTGCATAACTGAAACTATTTACCCTTTAAACAATAACTCCCTATTTCCTTCTCCCTCCAGCCCCTGGCAACCACCATTCTGCTCCCTGGTTTTGGTTTTTTGTTTGTTTTTGTTTTTGTTTTTGAGATGGAGTCTCCCTCTGTTGCCCAGGCTGGAGTGCAGTGGCAAGATCTCGGCTCACTGCAAGCTCCACCTGCCAGGTTCAAGCAATTGTCCTGCCTCAGCCTCCTGAGTAACTGAGATTTACAGGTGTGCGACACCACGCCTGGCTAATTTTTGTATTTTTAGTAGAGACGGGGTTTCCCCATTTTGGTCAGGCTGGCCTCAAACTCCTGACCTCATGATCCACCCACCTTGGTTTCCCAAAGTCCTGGGATTACAGGCATGAGCCACTGTGCCTGGCCTACTCTCTGTTTTTGTGAATTTACCTATTTTAGATTCCTCGTGTTAGTGGAATCATGAATATTTGTCTTTTTTTTTTTTTTTTTTTTTGAGACAGAGTCTCACTGTGTCACCCAGGCTGGAGTGCAGTGACGCCATCTCGGTTCACTGCAAGCTCCGCCTCCCGGGTTCACGCCATTCTCCTGCCTCAGCCTCCTGAGTAGCTGGGACTACAGGCGCCCACCACCATGCACGGCTAATTCTTTGTATTTTTAGTAGAGACGGGGTTTCACCGTGTTAGCCAGGATGGTCTCGATCTCCTGACCTTGTGATCCACCCGCCTCAGCCTCCCAAAGTGCTGAGATTACAGGCATGAGCCACCGTGCCTGGTCAAATATTTGTCCTTTTGCTCTTGGCTTGTTTCACTTAGCAAAAAGTCCTCCAGGTTCACCCCTGTTGAAGCATATGGCAGGATTTCCTTCTTTTTTAAGGCTGAATAATATTCTATTGTATTCATGTGTCACATTTTCTTTATCAATTCATCTGTCAATGGACATTTAGGTTGTTTCCATATCTTGGCTATTGTGAATAATACTACAGTGAACATGGGAGGACAGATATCTCTTCAATATCCTGACATCAGTTCTTTCAGACATATACTCAGAAGTGGGATTGCTGGATCACATGGTAATTCTATTTGTTAATTTTTTTTTTTTTTGAGATGGAGTCTCACTGTGTTGCCCAGGCTGGAGTGCAGTGGTGCGATCTTGGCTCACTGCAAGCTCCGCCTCTTGGGTTCACACCATTCTCCTGCCTCAGCCTCCCGAGTAGCTGGGACTACAGGCGCCCGCCACCATGCCCGGCTGATTTTTTTTTTTTTTTTGTACTTTTAGTAGAGACAGGGTTTCACTGTGTTAGCCAGGATGGTCTCGATCTCCTGACCTCATGATCTGCCCGCCTCGGCCTCCCAAAGTGCTAAGATTACAGGCATGAGCCACCGCGCCCGACCTTATTTGTAAATTTTTTGAAGAACCACCATACTGATTTCCTTAGCACTTGCACCAGTTTACATTCCAACCAACAGTACACAAGGGTTCTAATTTCTCCACAACCTCGCCAATGCTTATTTTCTTTTCCTTTTTCTTTTTTTGAGACAGAGTTTCATTCTTGTTGCCTAGGCAGGAGTGCAATGGTGCAATCTCAACTCACCGCAACCTCCACCTCCCAGGTTCAAGCGATTTTCCTGCCTCAGCCTCCCTAGTAGCTGGGATTACAGGCATGTACCACCACTCCCGGCTCATTTTTTTGTATTTTTAGTAGAGATGGGGTTTCACCATGTTGGCCAGGCTGGTCTCCAACTCCTGACCTCAGGTGATCTGCCCACCTCGGCCTCCCGCAGTGCTGGGGTTACAGGTGTGAGCCACCATACCTGGCCACTTTGTTCTTCTTTCTTATGACTAGTAAAGATTTTTGTTGTTGTTGTTGTTGTTTTTGAGATGGTGTCACACTCTTTTGCTCAGGTTTGAGTGCATTGGCATGATCATAGCCCACTAGAGCCTCAAAAGCTTAGCCTCAAGCACCCTCCCGCTTCAGCATCCTGAGTACCTGGGACTACAGGTGTGGGCTACCATGCCCTGCTTGGACTAGTAAAGTTTTAACAGATCATTAATTAACTCCTATTTTTCAAATAGCAGTAGCTGACATACTAGGAGACATTTAATACAGAGGCATGGGTCTCCGCCAAGGCAGTGCACCCAATTAGTCCTTAATTTCCTATATTTCGCTGCCTGTTTCTTAACAAGGAAATAAAAGGCTTTTAGAACTCAAAGTAGCAGCTGTCAAGTGAAACTCTCCATATTGCATTTTTCAATAATTATCATTCCACAGAGCCCACCCTGGGCAGAATATCCAAGCCACTGGTTCTGAGATGGAGCCAGCTGGGATCAGAACTACCTTACTTCAGTGCAAACATATTTTTCTAATAACATAAATTAGCCAGGCGTGGTGGCACGCACCTGTAATCCCAGCTACTTGGGAGGCTGAGGCAGAATTGCTTGAACCCGGGAGGCAGAGGTTGCAGTGAGCCAAGATTGCGCCATTGCGCTCCAGCCTGGACAACTAGAGCAAAAACTTCGTCTCAAAAAAAGTTATTTTAACTGGATTTAAGACAGTGGGAGGGAAAGAAGTATAGAGAAGCATTGGCTTTCTTCCCGCAGCATCAGTCAGTGTTTAGAATGAAGTGTGTCTTTTACAAGTGATTTGTCTTCAAAACGGTAGAACTTCTGCCAGGCTGTAAAGTGGCAGAAGGGAAATGTGGGTCAGCACAAAAACTATTGAGAGTAAAAGAGAGATAAGGCCAGTGTTGCCACTAGACCTTGATTTTTTTTTTTCTTTTTTTTGAGACGGAATCTTGGTGTCACCCAGGCTGGAGTGCAGTGGTGTGATCTTGCCTCAGCCTCCCAAGTACCTGGGACTACAGGCTGACGCCGCCACACCCAGCTAATTTTTTTGTATTTTAGTAGAGACAGGGTTTCACTGTGTTGCCCAGGCTGGTCTTGAACTCCTGAGCTCAGGCAATCTATCTGCTTCCACCTCGCAAAATGCTGGGATTACAGGCATGAGCTACCGCGCACAGCCTAATTCATTTAATTCTTTTTTTTTTTTTTTTTTTTTTTGAGACAGAGTTTCACTCTTGTTGCCCAGGCTGGAGTGCAATGGCACGATCTTGGCTCACTGCAACCTCTGCGGTTCAAGTGGTTCTTCTGCCTTAGCCTCCCGAGTAGCTGGGACTACAGGCGCCTGCCACCACGCTGGCTAATTTTCTTTTTTTCTTTTTTTTTTTTTTTTTTAGTGGAGACGGAGTTTCACTGTGTTAGCCAGGATGGTCTCGATCTCCTGACCTTGTGATCTGCCCGCCTCGGCCTCCCAAAGTGCTGGGATTGCAGGCGTGAGCCACCGTGCCCAGCATATTTCATATTTTTGAAGCTGTTGTAAATGGTATTTTTATTTTAGTTAACAATCGGTTGTTACTAGAAGGTACATTTGCAATTGATTTTTTTTTTTTTTTGGTCCTTGCTAAACTTACTTATGAGCAGCTTTTTTTGTAGTTTTCTTAAGCTTTTCTACATAGACAATTATGCTACCTGTGGGTAAAAACTTTTATATCAGCCGGTGGTGCGGTGGCTTATGCCTGTAATCCCAGCACTTTGGGAGGCCAAGGCCAAGGTGGGCAGATCGCGAGGTTAGGAGATAGAGACTATCCTGGCTAACACAGTGAAACCCCATCTCTACTAAAAATACAAAAAAATTAGCCGGGCGTGGTGGCGGGTGCCTGTAGTCCCAGCTACTCGGGAAACTGAGGCAGGAGAATGGCGCGAACCCCAGAGGTGGATCTTGCAGTGAGCTCAGATCTCACTACTGCACTCCAGCCTGGGCGATAGAGCGAGACTCCATCCCAAAAACCAAACCAAACCAAACCAAAAACTTATATATCTTCTTTCTCAATCAATATGTGCCTTTCCTTCCTGATTTTTTTTTTTTTTTTTTTTGAGACAGGGTCTCATTCAGTCACCCACGCTGGAGTGCAATGGTGAGATATCAGCTCACAACAACCTCCGCCTCCCAGGTTCAACTGATTCTCATGCCTCTTGCTCCCAAATAGCTGGGACTATAGGCATGTGCCACCATGCCCAGCTAATTTTTGTATTTTTTAGTAGAGACGGGGTTTCGCCACGTTGGCCAGGCTGATCTCGACCTCCTGACCTCAACTGATCCACCCACCTCGGCAGCCCAAAGTGCTGGGATTACAGGCGTGAGCCACTGCGCTCCCCTACCGCTTTTTAAAAAACTTCTTGAACCAACTAGGATCTATTCAACTAGACTGTTGAATAGATGTGTTGAGAACAGACAACCTTAAAATGTTACTAGTCTTAAAGAGAAAGCAGACCGGGAGCGGTGGGTGGCTCAAGCCTGTAATCCCAGCACTTTGGGAAGCCAAAGTGGGCAGATCACATGAAGTCAGGAGTTCGAGACCAGCCTGGCCAACATGGAGAACCCCATCTCTACCAAAAACACAAAATTAGCCAGGCATTGTGGTGCCCACCTGTAATCCCAGCTACTTGGGAGGCTGAGGCAGGAGAATCACTTGAACCCAGGAGGCAGAGGTTGCAGTGAGCGGAGACTGCGCCATTGCACTCCAGCCTGGGCAAAAAGAGCGAAACTCTGTCTCAAAAAAAAAAAAAAAAAGGAAAAGAAAAGAAAAAAAAATAGGAAGTATTCTATCCTCTTTAATTTTCTAAAACTGTTTATATAGAACTAAAATTATTTCATTATTAAATGTTTGGTAGAATTCAATAGTAAGGTCACCTGAAATGTTCTTTTTGCGAAGGTTTTTAACTACACATTCAATTTATTTTGGAGATACATGACTATTATTAATAGCTTTATCTACTTATTCTTTGTTTTTTTGTTTTTTGGGTTTTTTTTTTTTTTTGAGATGGAGATTTGCTCTGTCACACAGGCTGGAGTGCAGTTGCGCGATCTCGGGTCACCGCAACCTCCACCTCCCAGATCCAGGCAATTCTCCTGCCTCAGTGTCCCCAGTAGCTGGGGCTGTAGACACAAACCGCCACGCCTGGCTAATTTTTGTAATTTTAGTAGAGGCGAGGTTTCATCCTGTTGGCCAGGCTGATCTTGAACTCCCGCCTCAGCGTCCCAGAGTGCTGGGATTACAGGCATGAGCCACTGTGCCTGGCTAGCTTTATCTATTTGTCCTTTTTTATTCTTTGTTTTTTGCTTTGTTTTGAGACAGAGTCTCACTCCGTCACTCAGGCTGGAGTGCAATGACGCAATCTTGGCTCACTGCAACCTCTGTCTCCCAGGTTCCAGCAATTCTCCTGCGTCAGCTTCCCAAGTAGCTGGGATTACAGGCGCCTGCTACCACGCCCAGTTAATTTTTAGTGTTCTTAGTCGTGACAGGGTTTTGCCGTGTTGGCCAGGCTGGTCTTAAACTCCTGACCTCAGGTAATCCACCCGCCTCAGCCTCCCAAAGTGCCAGGATTACAGATGTGAGCCACCTTGCCCAGCCATCTTTTTGGTATTTTTTAGAGATGGAATCTCACTTGGTTGCCCAAATTAAAATGCAGTGGTGCAATCATGGCTTGCTGCAGTCTCGACCTCCCAGGCTCAAGCAGTTTTCCCACCTCAGCCTCCTGAGTAGCTGGGACTACAGGCAGGCACTACCATGCTTGGCTAATTTTTCAAAAAAGTTTTTGTAGAGAAAGGGTCTTGCTATGTTGCCCAGGCTGGTCTTGAACTCCTCGCCTACAAGTGATCCTCTTGCCTCAGCCTCCCAAAGTGCTAGGATTACAGGTATAAGCCACTGCACCTAGCCCACTTATCATTGTTTTTGTGACAAGATATTTTCAACTTACTCTCCTAGAAATTTTGAAATATACAATTATTATTAACTATAGTCACTATGCTGTGCAATAAATCTCAAAATTGTATTCCTCCTGTTTAACTATAACTTTGTACCCTGAGACCAACATCTTCATCTCCCTATTCTCTCCCCCACCCCCACCCCCTTTTTCCCCAGCCTCTGGGGAATTTTTAGTAGAGATGGGGTTTCTCCATGTTCGTCACGCTGATCTCGAACTCCCTACCTCAAGTGTCTGCTCACCTTGACCTCCCGAAGTGCTGGGATTACAGGCATGAGCCACTGTGCCTGGCCAATATTGAGCATTTTTATGAACCTGTTGATCATTTGTATGCCATCTTTTGATAAATGATTTTTTTTTTTTTTTTTTTTTTTGAGTCAGGGTGTCAAGCTGTCAAGCTGTTGCCCAGACCGTACTGCAGTGCTGCAATCATGGCTCACTGCAACCTCTAACTCCTGGGCTCAAGTGGTCCTCCTACCTCTGCTTCACAGGTAGCTGGGACTACAAGCACATGTCACCACACCTGGCTAATTTAAAATTTTTCTGTAGAGACAAGGTCTTTCTGTGTTGTCCAGGCTTTTCACAACTCCTGGCCTCAAGCAATTCTCCTGTCTCATCCTCCCAAAGCACTGGGATTACAGGTGTAAACCAGCGCACCTGGTGCTGCCCTTTGCCCCCTTTTTAGATGTGTTGATTTTGCTATGAGTTGTTTGTTTCCTTTACATATTTAGAATAGGATAGTAACTCCTTATTGGATATATGATTTGCAAATATTTTCTCTCACTCTGTTAACTGTTTTCCTTGTTGTGTCCATTCATTTCTGATTTTGGTAGTTTGTGTCCTCTTCTTTGTTCCCTAGTCCAGTTAGATGTTTATTAATTTTACCTATCTTTTCAAAGAACCAGCTCATGGTTTTATTAATTACTACAATTGTTTTTCCATTTGTTTGTTTCACTGACTTTCATTGTTATCTTCATCATTTCCTTTCTTCTGCTCACTTTAGGTTTAATTTACTTTTCTTTCTTTTTGTTTCTTATGGTGGAAGCTAAACCTATGATTTTAACCTTTTTTTGTTTTAAGTAAAAGCATTTAAACTATTAAACTATAAATTTTCCTCTAAGAACTCCTTTAGCTGAATTTTATAAATTCTGAAACATAATTTTTGGGGTAAATGTATTTTAAAGTTACCTACTTTCATGTTATTGAATATAATATATTGTTTTCTTTTGTTTTTTTATGGAAAAGTTTTTTTCTAAGAGACAGCACCTCACTCTGTTGCCCAGGCTATGGTGCAGTGGCACAATCATAGCTCACTATAACCTCAAATGCCTGGACTCAAGTGATCCTCCTGCCTCAGTCTCCCAAGTAGCTAGGAATACAGAGGCTACATGCCCAGCTAAGTAAAAAAACATTTTTTGGTAGAGGCAGGGTCTTGCTATGTTGCCCAGGCAGGTCTTGAACTCCTAGCCTCAAGCAATTCTCCTACCTTGGCCTCCCAAAGTGCTGGGACTGCAAGTGCATAACACTATGCCTGGCTAATTAAAAAAAAAAAATTTAGAGAGGGGTTCTTACTATGTTTCTCAGGCTTGTCTTAAACTCCAGGGCTCAAGCAATCCTCCTGTCTCAGCCTCCTAAGTAGCTGGGACTACAGGTACTCACCACTATGCTCAGCTCTAAAAAACTACATTTTAAAAATAGTTCCTGCTGTTCTTTGTTGTGGGTTGAATTGTGTTCCTCAAAAAGACAGGTAGAAATTATAACCTCCAGTACTTGTGAATGTGACCTTAATTAGAATGGGGTCTTTGTAGATGTAATCAAGTAGGATGAGGTCATACTCAATTCAGGGTAGACCCTCTTCAATATAATTGCTGTTATAAGAAAATAGGCTAGGTATGGTGGCTCACACCTGTAATGCCAACACTTTGGGAGGTCAAGGCGGGTGGATTGCCAGAGGTCAGGAGTTCGAGACCAGCCTGGCCAACATGCTAAAACCCTGTCTCTACTAAAAATACAAAAATTAGCTGGGTGTGGTGGCGGGTGCCTGTAATCCCAGCTATTCAGGAGGCTGAGGCAGGAGAATTGCTTGAGCCTGGGAGGTGGAGTTTGCAGTGAGCTGAGATTGAGTCATTGTACTTGAGCCTGGGCAACAAGAACAAAACTCTGTCCCAAAAGGAAGGAAAGGGAAGGGGAGGGGAGGGGAGGGGAAGGGGAGGGGAAGGGGAGGG